>NW_026046595.1:0-117500 GCF_023864275.1 Schistocerca cancellata
TGAGACACAAGAAGGAGTGAGCCTCTCCACCATATGAGAGGCAGTATCTAGCAGATACACACGGTAAAACATTCGACTTGCGTTAGCTCATAAATTGCTACACGTCATCGTCTGCAAGCTAAAATGGACACATCTGCACTGCCCAGTGAGGCGACACTTGTACTAACACCTGGTGGACGGCTGTGAGACTAGGAGATGAGCTGCGGCTTCTGGGGGCGACTGTAACGCTGCGCCCTCGATCAAATAACACTGCACATTGCTGGTGACCCACGTGTTTAGTAGTGACGCAACTGCTAGGATGCAGCTCAACGTCCGCCTTTTGAGAGCGAGAAAATTTTCGCAGTCGGCAGGACTCGAACCTACGCTCCCAGAGGGAATCTGATTTCAAGTCAGACGCCTTAACCACTCGGCCACGACTGCCGGTGGCGGAAGCGACTCCCGACAAGTGAAGCCGCCATCTTTAGAAGCAATCTGATGGCAGAAAACGGCGTGGCCTCACTCTTTGCTGTAGGGTTTCCATTAGCCGTTACGAAAGTGTACTAATTTCCCACTGACTTATGGCTCCAATGGCGACTTCACCGACTTCCCACTGACGCACCGCTGACGCTAGTTTTCTGTCGTCTTAAAACGATGGACATACCTCCAAGCAGCTGCGAGATCTTAAGAAAAGAAAAAAAAAACGCTGCACCACTGCTTTTGCCGCACTCGAATGATTGAAATTGCGATTCATAAAAAGAAAATGAAATGTCCGCTCTGTCCAACACTTTCGAGCACATCTGTGTACTCACCATCTCAGCGACGGCTTTCTGCAGTCCCAGCGTCAGTGCGAGGTGAACCGAAAGGCACAGTAAGTAGCTGTCGTCGCGAAAACTCAGTATTCTTAAAACGGAAATTTTCGTCTTGTTGAGAATGGCATCACTGGTTGCACCCGCATTCGCCCACGCATGTCACATGTGTGCGAAAACGTTTGCTCCTCTTTACGCAAAATCGCACGCAGCCGGTAGGATTCGAACCTACGCTCCCAGAGGGAATCTGATTTCGAGTCAGACGCCTTAACCACTCGGCCACGACTGCCGTTAGCGCGGTGTTCTCTCGACACATGCAACTGCTACCGTTTAAAACACTGTGGTGTCAGAAAACGGCGTAGCTGCATTATTTTCCGTAGCGTTTCCACCGCTACCAGACGAATCGCTACCAAAGTATTAAAATTTCCGCCCGGACAGGGACTTGAACCCTGGACCCTTAGGTTAAAAGCCTAATGCTCTACCGACTGAGCTATCCGGGCTCACACAAGGCTGCCAAACCTCCCACGATGCACAACTATACATTGACTCATGTCCTTTACTGTTGTTCAATCGCTGCATGGGGCCGTTACTAATAAAACGTCGCCCAAATGCTGTCTACAAACTTATCGCGCTAAGCCCGTAACACACTATCGAAGACTGCTGACACACGATGCAACAACAAATTGTACCAGTTGTTACGTCTCATACGTTGGAGCAGAGAATTTACGTGTTTTGTCGACACTCACTGGGCAATTGGAAAATTCACAAGCATTTCGAATGCAATGTTTCCCACGCTTTCGCTCATTTCACGGTTCCGTTGAAGATGTTCTTCACCACCTGACACAGAAAAGGGAATGCAGTCGGTAGGATATTTTTAATTCTTTTGCTTCTAAGGGAGTTAGTTGTCTAGTAAGTTCCTCTTATGGCATGCAATAGACAACCAGAACAGCTACAGGAGAGGGTCAGTTTTGTTGTCAGCGGTAGTTGCATTATCACAAACGCAGAGTAATTCCATTGGCGTCGCATGAAAACGAATACCTGCCGAAACCCGGGATCGAACCAGGGACCTTTAGATCTTCAGTCTAACGCTCTCCCAACTGAGCTATTTCGGCTGACGTCGAAGGTTGCCATTTGCATGTGTTCGTTAATTTGTGCCTCGTTGCCAATTTCACAGTCACCTTCGTCTGATAAGACATAGGGACGCTGAAGGGCGAGCAGCCGATGCAGTGAAGTTCCACACACATTTCTTCAGCTTCCGTCATCGTAACAAGCAAACATGTCGACTCGATTCGTGTGATATTGAATTCGCTGACTTGACGTGACGCCACGCTGACGCTAGAAAACACGTGCTATATCGATGCCAGGGGCAACTCGTGTGCAGAGAACGAGACACAAGAAGGAGTGAGCCTCTCCACCATATGAGAGGCAGTATCTAGCAGATACACACGGTAAAACATTCGACTTGCGTTAGCTCATAAATTGCTACACGTCATCGTCTGCAAGCTAAAATGGACACATCTGCACTGCCCAGTGAGGCGACACTTGTACTAACACCTGGTGGACGGCTGTGAGACTAGGAGATGAGCTGCGGCTTCTGGGGGCGACTGTAACGCTGCGCCCTCGATCAAATAACACTGCACATTGCTGGTGACCCACGTGTTTAGTAGTGACGCAACTGCTAGGTGCATCCTAGCAACGTCCGCCTTTTGAGAGCGAGAAAATTTTCGCAGTCGGCAGGACTCGAACCTACGCTCCCAGAGGGAATCTGATTTCAAGTCAGACGCCTTAACCACTCGGCCACGACTGCCGGTGGCGGAAGCGACTCCCGACAAGTGAAGCCGCCATCTTTAGAAGCAATCTGATGGCAGAAAACGGCGTGGCCTCACTCTTTGCTGTAGGGTTTCCATTAGCCGTTACGAAAGTGTACTAATTTCCCACTGACTTATGGCTCCAATGGCGACTTCACCGACTTCCCACTGACGCACCGCTGACGCTAGTTTTCTGTCGTCTTAAAACGATGGACATACCTCCAAGCAGCTGCGAGATCTTAAGAAAAGAAAAAAAAAACGCTGCACCACTGCTTTTGCCGCACTCGAATGATTGAAATTGCGATTCATAAAAAGAAAATGAAATGTCCGCTCTGTCCAACACTTTCGAGCACATCTGTGTACTCACCATCTCAGCGACGGCTTTCTGCAGTCCCAGCGTCAGTGCGAGGTGAACCGAAAGGCACAGTAAGTAGCTGTCGTCGCGAAAACTCAGTATTCTTAAAACGGAAATTTTCGTCTTGTTGAGAATGGCATCACTGGTTGCACCCGCATTCGCCCACGCATGTCACATGTGTGCGAAAACGTTTGCTCCTCTTTACGCAAAATCGCACGCAGCCGGTAGGATTCGAACCTACGCTCCCAGAGGGAATCTGATTTCGAGTCAGACGCCTTAACCACTCGGCCACGACTGCCGTTAGCGCGGTGTTCTCTCGACACATGCAACTGCTACCGTTTAAAACACTGTGGTGTCAGAAAACGGCGTAGCTGCATTATTTTCCGTAGCGTTTCCACCGCTACCAGACGAATCGCTACCAAAGTATTAAAATTTCCGCCCGGACAGGGACTTGAACCCTGGACCCTTAGGTTAAAAGCCTAATGCTCTACCGACTGAGCTATCCGGGCTCACACAAGGCTGCAAAACCTCCCACGATGCACAACTATACATTGACTCATGTCCTTTACTGTTGTTCAATCGCTGCATGGGGCCGTTACTAATAAAACGTCGCCCAAATGCTGTCTACAAACTTATCGCGCTAAGCCCGTAACACACTATCGAAGACTGCTGACACACGATGCAACAACAAATTGTACCAGTTGTTACGTCTCATACGTTGGAGCAGAGAATTTACGTGTTTTGTCGACACTCACTGGGCAATTGGAAAATTCACAAGCATTTCGAATGCAATGTTTCCCACGCTTTCGCTCATTTCACGGTTCCGTTGAAGATGTTCTTCACCACCTGACACAGAAAAGGGAATGCAGTCGGTAGGATATTTTTAATTCTTTTGCTTCTAAGGGAGTTAGTTGTCTAGTAAGTTCCTCTTATGGCATGCAATAGACAACCAGAACAGCTACAGGAGAGGGTCAGTTTTGTTGTCAGCGGTAGTTGCATTATCACAAACGCAGAGTAATTCCATTGGCGTCGCATGAAAACGAATACCTGCCGAAACCCGGGATCGAACCAGGGACCTTTAGATCTTCAGTCTAACGCTCTCCCAACTGAGCTATTTCGGCTGACGTCGAAGGTTGCCATTTGCATGTGTTCGTTAATTTGTGCCTCGTTGCCAATTTCACAGTCACCTTCGTCTGATAAGACATAGGGACGCTGAAGGGCGAGCAGCCGATGCAGTGAAGTTCCACACACATTTCTTCAGCTTCCGTCATCGTAACAAGCAAACATGTCGACTCGATTCGTGTGATATTGAATTCGCTGACTTGACGTGACGCCACGCTGACGCTAGAAAACACGTGCTATATCGATGCCAGGGGCAACTCGTGTGCAGAGAACGAGACACAAGAAGGAGTGAGCCTCTCCACCATATGAGAGGCAGTATCTAGCAGATACACACGGTAAAACATTCGACTTGCGTTAGCTCATAAATTGCTACACGTCATCGTCTGCAAGCTAAAATGGACACATCTGCACTGCCCAGTGAGGCGACACTTGTACTAACACCTGGTGGACGGCTGTGAGACTAGGAGATGAGCTGCGGCTTCTGGGGGCGACTGTAACGCTGCGCCCTCGATCAAATAACACTGCACATTGCTGGTGACCCACGTGTTTAGTAGTGACGCAACTGCTAGGTGCATCCTAGCAACGTCCGCCTTTTGAGAGCGAGAAAATTTTCGCAGTCGGCAGGACTCGAACCTACGCTCCCAGAGGGAATCTGATTTCAAGTCAGACGCCTTAACCACTCGGCCACGACTGCCGGTGGCGGAAGCGACTCCCGACAAGTGAAGCCGCCATCTTTAGAAGCAATCTGATGGCAGAAAACGGCGTGGCCTCACTCTTTGCTGTAGGGTTTCCATTAGCCGTTACGAAAGTGTACTAATTTCCCACTGACTTATGGCTCCAATGGCGACTTCACCGACTTCCCACTGACGCACCGCTGACGCTAGTTTTCTGTCGTCTTAAAACGATGGACATACCTCCAAGCAGCTGCGAGATCTTAAGAAAAGAAAAAAAAAACGCTGCACCACTGCTTTTGCCGCACTCGAATGATTGAAATTGCGATTCATAAAAAGAAAATGAAATGTCCGCTCTGTCCAACACTTTCGAGCACATCTGTGTACTCACCATCTCAGCGACGGCTTTCTGCAGTCCCAGCGTCAGTGCGAGGTGAACCGAAAGGCACAGTAAGTAGCTGTCGTCGCGAAAACTCAGTATTCTTAAAACGGAAATTTTCGTCTTGTTGAGAATGGCATCACTGGTTGCACCCGCATTCGCCCACGCATGTCACATGTGTGCGAAAACGTTTGCTCCTCTTTACGCAAAATCGCACGCAGCCGGTAGGATTCGAACCTACGCTCCCAGAGGGAATCTGATTTCGAGTCAGACGCCTTAACCACTCGGCCACGACTGCCGTTAGCGCGGTGTTCTCTCGACACATGCAACTGCTACCGTTTAAAACACTGTGGTGTCAGAAAACGGCGTAGCTGCATTATTTTCCGTAGCGTTTCCACCGCTACCAGACGAATCGCTACCAAAGTATTAAAATTTCCGCCCGGACAGGGACTTGAACCCTGGACCCTTAGGTTAAAAGCCTAATGCTCTACCGACTGAGCTATCCGGGCTCACACAAGGCTGCAAAACCTCCCACGATGCACAACTATACATTGACTCATGTCCTTTACTGTTGTTCAATCGCTGCATGGGGCCGTTACTAATAAAACGTCGCCCAAATGCTGTCTACAAACTTATCGCGCTAAGCCCGTAACACACTATCGAAGACTGCTGACACACGATGCAACAACAAATTGTACCAGTTGTTACGTCTCATACGTTGGAGCAGAGAATTTACGTGTTTTGTCGACACTCACTGGGCAATTGGAAAATTCACAAGCATTTCGAATGCAATGTTTCCCACGCTTTCGCTCATTTCACGGTTCCGTTGAAGATGTTCTTCACCACCTGACACAGAAAAGGGAATGCAGTCGGTAGGATATTTTTAATTCTTTTGCTTCTAAGGGAGTTAGTTGTCTAGTAAGTTCCTCTTATGGCATGCAATAGACAACCAGAACAGCTACAGGAGAGGGTCAGTTTTGTTGTCAGCGGTAGTTGCATTATCACAAACGCAGAGTAATTCCATTGGCGTCGCATGAAAACGAATACCTGCCGAAACCCGGGATCGAACCAGGGACCTTTAGATCTTCAGTCTAACGCTCTCCCAACTGAGCTATTTCGGCTGACGTCGAAGGTTGCCATTTGCATGTGTTCGTTAATTTGTGCCTCGTTGCCAATTTCACAGTCACCTTCGTCTGATAAGACATAGGGACGCTGAAGGGCGAGCAGCCGATGCAGTGAAGTTCCACACACATTTCTTCAGCTTCCGTCATCGTAACAAGCAAACATGTCGACTCGATTCGTGTGATATTGAATTCGCTGACTTGACGTGACGCCACGCTGACGCTAGAAAACACGTGCTATATCGATGCCAGGGGCAACTCGTGTGCAGAGAACGAGACACAAGAAGGAGTGAGCCTCTCCACCATATGAGAGGCAGTATCTAGCAGATACACACGGTAAAACATTCGACTTGCGTTAGCTCATAAATTGCTACACGTCATCGTCTGCAAGCTAAAATGGACACATCTGCACTGCCCAGTGAGGCGACACTTGTACTAACACCTGGTGGACGGCTGTGAGACTAGGAGATGAGCTGCGGCTTCTGGGGGCGACTGTAACGCTGCGCCCTCGATCAAATAACACTGCACATTGCTGGTGACCCACGTGTTTAGTAGTGACGCAACTGCTAGGTGCATCCTAGCAACGTCCGCCTTTTGAGAGCGAGAAAATTTTCGCAGTCGGCAGGACTCGAACCTACGCTCCCAGAGGGAATCTGATTTCAAGTCAGACGCCTTAACCACTCGGCCACGACTGCCGGTGGCGGAAGCGACTCCCGACAAGTGAAGCCGCCATCTTTAGAAGCAATCTGATGGCAGAAAACGGCGTGGCCTCACTCTTTGCTGTAGGGTTTCCATTAGCCGTTACGAAAGTGTACTAATTTCCCACTGACTTATGGCTCCAATGGCGACTTCACCGACTTCCCACTGACGCACCGCTGACGCTAGTTTTCTGTCGTCTTAAAACGATGGACATACCTCCAAGCAGCTGCGAGATCTTAAGAAAAGAAAAAAAAAACGCTGCACCACTGCTTTTGCCGCACTCGAATGATTGAAATTGCGATTCATAAAAAGAAAATGAAATGTCCGCTCTGTCCAACACTTTCGAGCACATCTGTGTACTCACCATCTCAGCGACGGCTTTCTGCAGTCCCAGCGTCAGTGCGAGGTGAACCGAAAGGCACAGTAAGTAGCTGTCGTCGCGAAAACTCAGTATTCTTAAAACGGAAATTTTCGTCTTGTTGAGAATGGCATCACTGGTTGCACCCGCATTCGCCCACGCATGTCACATGTGTGCGAAAACGTTTGCTCCTCTTTACGCAAAATCGCACGCAGCCGGTAGGATTCGAACCTACGCTCCCAGAGGGAATCTGATTTCGAGTCAGACGCCTTAACCACTCGGCCACGACTGCCGTTAGCGCGGTGTTCTCTCGACACATGCAACTGCTACCGTTTAAAACACTGTGGTGTCAGAAAACGGCGTAGCTGCATTATTTTCCGTAGCGTTTCCACCGCTACCAGACGAATCGCTACCAAAGTATTAAAATTTCCGCCCGGACAGGGACTTGAACCCTGGACCCTTAGGTTAAAAGCCTAATGCTCTACCGACTGAGCTATCCGGGCTCACACAAGGCTGCAAAACCTCCCACGATGCACAACTATACATTGACTCATGTCCTTTACTGTTGTTCAATCGCTGCATGGGGCCGTTACTAATAAAACGTCGCCCAAATGCTGTCTACAAACTTATCGCGCTAAGCCCGTAACACACTATCGAAGACTGCTGACACACGATGCAACAACAAATTGTACCAGTTGTTACGTCTCATACGTTGGAGCAGAGAATTTACGTGTTTTGTCGACACTCACTGGGCAATTGGAAAATTCACAAGCATTTCGAATGCAATGTTTCCCACGCTTTCGCTCATTTCACGGTTCCGTTGAAGATGTTCTTCACCACCTGACACAGAAAAGGGAATGCAGTCGGTAGGATATTTTTAATTCTTTTGCTTCTAAGGGAGTTAGTTGTCTAGTAAGTTCCTCTTATGGCATGCAATAGACAACCAGAACAGCTACAGGAGAGGGTCAGTTTTGTTGTCAGCGGTAGTTGCATTATCACAAACGCAGAGTAATTCCATTGGCGTCGCATGAAAACGAATACCTGCCGAAACCCGGGATCGAACCAGGGACCTTTAGATCTTCAGTCTAACGCTCTCCCAACTGAGCTATTTCGGCTGACGTCGAAGGTTGCCATTTGCATGTGTTCGTTAATTTGTGCCTCGTTGCCAATTTCACAGTCACCTTCGTCTGATAAGACATAGGGACGCTGAAGGGCGAGCAGCCGATGCAGTGAAGTTCCACACACATTTCTTCAGCTTCCGTCATCGTAACAAGCAAACATGTCGACTCGATTCGTGTGATATTGAATTCGCTGACTTGACGTGACGCCACGCTGACGCTAGAAAACACGTGCTATATCGATGCCAGGGGCAACTCGTGTGCAGAGAACGAGACACAAGAAGGAGTGAGCCTCTCCACCATATGAGAGGCAGTATCTAGCAGATACACACGGTAAAACATTCGACTTGCGTTAGCTCATAAATTGCTACACGTCATCGTCTGCAAGCTAAAATGGACACATCTGCACTGCCCAGTGAGGCGACACTTGTACTAACACCTGGTGGACGGCTGTGAGACTAGGAGATGAGCTGCGGCTTCTGGGGGCGACTGTAACGCTGCGCCCTCGATCAAATAACACTGCACATTGCTGGTGACCCACGTGTTTAGTAGTGACGCAACTGCTAGGTGCATCCTAGCAACGTCCGCCTTTTGAGAGCGAGAAAATTTTCGCAGTCGGCAGGACTCGAACCTACGCTCCCAGAGGGAATCTGATTTCAAGTCAGACGCCTTAACCACTCGGCCACGACTGCCGGTGGCGGAAGCGACTCCCGACAAGTGAAGCCGCCATCTTTAGAAGCAATCTGATGGCAGAAAACGGCGTGGCCTCACTCTTTGCTGTAGGGTTTCCATTAGCCGTTACGAAAGTGTACTAATTTCCCACTGACTTATGGCTCCAATGGCGACTTCACCGACTTCCCACTGACGCACCGCTGACGCTAGTTTTCTGTCGTCTTAAAACGATGGACATACCTCCAAGCAGCTGCGAGATCTTAAGAAAAGAAAAAAAAAACGCTGCACCACTGCTTTTGCCGCACTCGAATGATTGAAATTGCGATTCATAAAAAGAAAATGAAATGTCCGCTCTGTCCAACACTTTCGAGCACATCTGTGTACTCACCATCTCAGCGACGGCTTTCTGCAGTCCCAGCGTCAGTGCGAGGTGAACCGAAAGGCACAGTAAGTAGCTGTCGTCGCGAAAACTCAGTATTCTTAAAACGGAAATTTTCGTCTTGTTGAGAATGGCATCACTGGTTGCACCCGCATTCGCCCACGCATGTCACATGTGTGCGAAAACGTTTGCTCCTCTTTACGCAAAATCGCACGCAGCCGGTAGGATTCGAACCTACGCTCCCAGAGGGAATCTGATTTCGAGTCAGACGCCTTAACCACTCGGCCACGACTGCCGTTAGCGCGGTGTTCTCTCGACACATGCAACTGCTACCGTTTAAAACACTGTGGTGTCAGAAAACGGCGTAGCTGCATTATTTTCCGTAGCGTTTCCACCGCTACCAGACGAATCGCTACCAAAGTATTAAAATTTCCGCCCGGACAGGGACTTGAACCCTGGACCCTTAGGTTAAAAGCCTAATGCTCTACCGACTGAGCTATCCGGGCTCACACAAGGCTGCAAAACCTCCCACGATGCACAACTATACATTGACTCATGTCCTTTACTGTTGTTCAATCGCTGCATGGGGCCGTTACTAATAAAACGTCGCCCAAATGCTGTCTACAAACTTATCGCGCTAAGCCCGTAACACACTATCGAAGACTGCTGACACACGATGCAACAACAAATTGTACCAGTTGTTACGTCTCATACGTTGGAGCAGAGAATTTACGTGTTTTGTCGACACTCACTGGGCAATTGGAAAATTCACAAGCATTTCGAATGCAATGTTTCCCACGCTTTCGCTCATTTCACGGTTCCGTTGAAGATGTTCTTCACCACCTGACACAGAAAAGGGAATGCAGTCGGTAGGATATTTTTAATTCTTTTGCTTCTAAGGGAGTTAGTTGTCTAGTAAGTTCCTCTTATGGCATGCAATAGACAACCAGAACAGCTACAGGAGAGGGTCAGTTTTGTTGTCAGCGGTAGTTGCATTATCACAAACGCAGAGTAATTCCATTGGCGTCGCATGAAAACGAATACCTGCCGAAACCCGGGATCGAACCAGGGACCTTTAGATCTTCAGTCTAACGCTCTCCCAACTGAGCTATTTCGGCTGACGTCGAAGGTTGCCATTTGCATGTGTTCGTTAATTTGTGCCTCGTTGCCAATTTCACAGTCACCTTCGTCTGATAAGACATAGGGACGCTGAAGGGCGAGCAGCCGATGCAGTGAAGTTCCACACACATTTCTTCAGCTTCCGTCATCGTAACAAGCAAACATGTCGACTCGATTCGTGTGATATTGAATTCGCTGACTTGACGTGACGCCACGCTGACGCTAGAAAACACGTGCTATATCGATGCCAGGGGCAACTCGTGTGCAGAGAACGAGACACAAGAAGGAGTGAGCCTCTCCACCATATGAGAGGCAGTATCTAGCAGATACACACGGTAAAACATTCGACTTGCGTTAGCTCATAAATTGCTACACGTCATCGTCTGCAAGCTAAAATGGACACATCTGCACTGCCCAGTGAGGCGACACTTGTACTAACACCTGGTGGACGGCTGTGAGACTAGGAGATGAGCTGCGGCTTCTGGGGGCGACTGTAACGCTGCGCCCTCGATCAAATAACACTGCACATTGCTGGTGACCCACGTGTTTAGTAGTGACGCAACTGCTAGGTGCATCCTAGCAACGTCCGCCTTTTGAGAGCGAGAAAATTTTCGCAGTCGGCAGGACTCGAACCTACGCTCCCAGAGGGAATCTGATTTCAAGTCAGACGCCTTAACCACTCGGCCACGACTGCCGGTGGCGGAAGCGACTCCCGACAAGTGAAGCCGCCATCTTTAGAAGCAATCTGATGGCAGAAAACGGCGTGGCCTCACTCTTTGCTGTAGGGTTTCCATTAGCCGTTACGAAAGTGTACTAATTTCCCACTGACTTATGGCTCCAATGGCGACTTCACCGACTTCCCACTGACGCACCGCTGACGCTAGTTTTCTGTCGTCTTAAAACGATGGACATACCTCCAAGCAGCTGCGAGATCTTAAGAAAAGAAAAAAAAAACGCTGCACCACTGCTTTTGCCGCACTCGAATGATTGAAATTGCGATTCATAAAAAGAAAATGAAATGTCCGCTCTGTCCAACACTTTCGAGCACATCTGTGTACTCACCATCTCAGCGACGGCTTTCTGCAGTCCCAGCGTCAGTGCGAGGTGAACCGAAAGGCACAGTAAGTAGCTGTCGTCGCGAAAACTCAGTATTCTTAAAACGGAAATTTTCGTCTTGTTGAGAATGGCATCACTGGTTGCACCCGCATTCGCCCACGCATGTCACATGTGTGCGAAAACGTTTGCTCCTCTTTACGCAAAATCGCACGCAGCCGGTAGGATTCGAACCTACGCTCCCAGAGGGAATCTGATTTCGAGTCAGACGCCTTAACCACTCGGCCACGACTGCCGTTAGCGCGGTGTTCTCTCGACACATGCAACTGCTACCGTTTAAAACACTGTGGTGTCAGAAAACGGCGTAGCTGCATTATTTTCCGTAGCGTTTCCACCGCTACCAGACGAATCGCTACCAAAGTATTAAAATTTCCGCCCGGACAGGGACTTGAACCCTGGACCCTTAGGTTAAAAGCCTAATGCTCTACCGACTGAGCTATCCGGGCTCACACAAGGCTGCAAAACCTCCCACGATGCACAACTATACATTGACTCATGTCCTTTACTGTTGTTCAATCGCTGCATGGGGCCGTTACTAATAAAACGTCGCCCAAATGCTGTCTACAAACTTATCGCGCTAAGCCCGTAACACACTATCGAAGACTGCTGACACACGATGCAACAACAAATTGTACCAGTTGTTACGTCTCATACGTTGGAGCAGAGAATTTACGTGTTTTGTCGACACTCACTGGGCAATTGGAAAATTCACAAGCATTTCGAATGCAATGTTTCCCACGCTTTCGCTCATTTCACGGTTCCGTTGAAGATGTTCTTCACCACCTGACACAGAAAAGGGAATGCAGTCGGTAGGATATTTTTAATTCTTTTGCTTCTAAGGGAGTTAGTTGTCTAGTAAGTTCCTCTTATGGCATGCAATAGACAACCAGAACAGCTACAGGAGAGGGTCAGTTTTGTTGTCAGCGGTAGTTGCATTATCACAAACGCAGAGTAATTCCATTGGCGTCGCATGAAAACGAATACCTGCCGAAACCCGGGATCGAACCAGGGACCTTTAGATCTTCAGTCTAACGCTCTCCCAACTGAGCTATTTCGGCTGACGTGTAAGGTTGCCATTTGCATGTGTTCGTTAATTTGTGCCTCGTTGCCAATTTCACAGTCACCTTCGTCTGATAAGACATAGGGACGCTGAAGGGCGAGCAGCCGATGCAGTGAAGTTCCACACACATTTCTTCAGCTTCCGTCATCGTAACAAGCAAACATGTCGACTCGATTCGTGTGATATTGAATTCGCTGACTTGACGTGACGCCACGCTGACGCTAGAAAACACGTGCTATATCGATGCCAGGGGCAACTCGTGTGCAGAGAACGAGACACAAGAAGGAGTGAGCCTCTCCACCATATGAGAGGCAGTATCTAGCAGATACACACGGTAAAACATTCGACTTGCGTTAGCTCATAAATTGCTACACGTCATCGTCTGCAAGCTAAAATGGACACATCTGCACTGCCCAGTGAGGCGACACTTGTACTAACACCTGGTGGACGGCTGTGAGACTAGGAGATGAGCTGCGGCTTCTGGGGGCGACTGTAACGCTGCGCCCTCGATCAAATAACACTGCACATTGCTGGTGACCCACGTGTTTAGTAGTGACGCAACTGCTAGGTGCATCCTAGCAACGTCCGCCTTTTGAGAGCGAGAAAATTTTCGCAGTCGGCAGGACTCGAACCTACGCTCCCAGAGGGAATCTGATTTCAAGTCAGACGCCTTAACCACTCGGCCACGACTGCCGGTGGCGGAAGCGACTCCCGACAAGTGAAGCCGCCATCTTTAGAAGCAATCTGATGGCAGAAAACGGCGTGGCCTCACTCTTTGCTGTAGGGTTTCCATTAGCCGTTACGAAAGTGTACTAATTTCCCACTGACTTATGGCTCCAATGGCGACTTCACCGACTTCCCACTGACGCACCGCTGACGCTAGTTTTCTGTCGTCTTAAAACGATGGACATACCTCCAAGCAGCTGCGAGATCTTAAGAAAAGAAAAAAAAAACGCTGCACCACTGCTTTTGCCGCACTCGAATGATTGAAATTGCGATTCATAAAAAGAAAATGAAATGTCCGCTCTGTCCAACACTTTCGAGCACATCTGTGTACTCACCATCTCAGCGACGGCTTTCTGCAGTCCCAGCGTCAGTGCGAGGTGAACCGAAAGGCACAGTAAGTAGCTGTCGTCGCGAAAACTCAGTATTCTTAAAACGGAAATTTTCGTCTTGTTGAGAATGGCATCACTGGTTGCACCCGCATTCGCCCACGCATGTCACATGTGTGCGAAAACGTTTGCTCCTCTTTACGCAAAATCGCACGCAGCCGGTAGGATTCGAACCTACGCTCCCAGAGGGAATCTGATTTCGAGTCAGACGCCTTAACCACTCGGCCACGACTACCGTTAGCGCGGTGTTCTCTCGACACATGCAACTGCTACCGTTTAAAACACTGTGGTGTCAGAAAACGGCGTAGCTGCATTATTTTCCGTAGCGTTTCCACCGCTACCAGACGAATCGCTACCAAAGTATTAAAATTTCCGCCCGGACAGGGACTTGAACCCTGGACCCTTAGGTTAAAAGCCTAATGCTCTACCGACTGAGCTATCCGGGCTCACACAAGGCTGCAAAACCTCCCACGATGCACAACTATACATTGACTCATGTCCTTTACTGTTGTTCAATCGCTGCATGGGGCCGTTACTAATAAAACGTCGCCCAAATGCTGTCTACAAACTTATCGCGCTAAGCCCGTAACACACTATCGAAGACTGCTGACACACGATGCAACAACAAATTGTACCAGTTGTTACGTCTCATACGTTGGAGCAGAGAATTTACGTGTTTTGTCGACACTCACTGGGCAATTGGAAAATTCACAAGCATTTCGAATGCAATGTTTCCCACGCTTTCGCTCATTTCACGGTTCCGTTGAAGATGTTCTTCACCACCTGACACAGAAAAGGGAATGCAGTCGGTAGGATATTTTTAATTCTTTTGCTTCTAAGGGAGTTAGTTGTCTAGTAAGTTCCTCTTATGGCATGCAATAGACAACCAGAACAGCTACAGGAGAGGGTCAGTTTTGTTGTCAGCGGTAGTTGCATGATCACAAACGCAGAGTAATTCCATTGGCGTCGCATGAAAACGAATACCTGCCGAAACCCGGGATCGAACCAGGGACCTTTAGATCTTCAGTCTAACGCTCTCCCAACTGAGCTATTTCGGCTGACGTCGAAGGTTGCCATTTGCATGTGTTCGTTAATTTGTGCCTCGTTGCCAATTTCACAGTCACCTTCGTCTGATAAGACATAGGGACGCTGAAGGGCGAGCAGCCGATGCAGTGAAGTTCCACACACATTTCTTCAGCTTCCGTCATCGTAACAAGCAAACATGTCGACTCGATTCGTGTGATATTGAATTCGCTGACTTGACGTGACGCCACGCTGACGCTAGAAAACACGTGCTATATCGATGCCAGGGGCAACTCGTGTGCAGAGAACGAGACACAAGAAGGAGTGAGCCTCTCCACCATATGAGAGGCAGTATCTAGCAGATACACACGGTAAAACATTCGACTTGCGTTAGCTCATAAATTGCTACACGTCATCGTCTGCAAGCTAAAATGGACACATCTGCACTGCCCAGTGAGGCGACACTTGTACTAACACCTGGTGGACGGCTGTGAGACTAGGAGATGAGCTGCGGCTTCTGGGGGCGACTGTAACGCTGCGCCCTCGATCAAATAACACTGCACATTGCTGGTGACCCACGTGTTTAGTAGTGACGCAACTGCTAGGTGCATCCTAGCAACGTCCGCCTTTTGAGAGCGAGAAAATTTTCGCAGTCGGCAGGACTCGAACCTACGCTCCCAGAGGGAATCTGATTTCAAGTCAGACGCCTTAACCACTCGGCCACGACTGCCGGTGGCGGAAGCGACTCCCGACAAGTGAAGCCGCCATCTTTAGAAGCAATCTGATGGCAGAAAACGGCGTGGCCTCACTCTTTGCTGTAGGGTTTCCATTAGCCGTTACGAAAGTGTACTAATTTCCCACTGACTTATGGCTCCAATGGCGACTTCACCGACTTCCCACTGACGCACCGCTGACGCTAGTTTTCTGTCGTCTTAAAACGATGGACATACCTCCAAGCAGCTGCGAGATCTTAAGAAAAGAAAAAAAAAAACGCTGCACCACTGCTTTTGCCGCACTCGAATGATTGAAATTGCGATTCATAAAAAGAAAATGAAATGTCCGCTCTGTCCAACACTTTCGAGCACATCTGTGTACTCACCATCTCAGCGACGGCTTTCTGCAGTCCCAGCGTCAGTGCGAGGTGAACCGAAAGGCACAGTAAGTAGCTGTCGTCGCGAAAACTCAGTATTCTTAAAACGGAAATTTTCGTCTTGTTGAGAATGGCATCACTGGTTGCACCCGCATTCGCCCACGCATGTCACATGTGTGCGAAAACGTTTGCTCCTCTTTACGCAAAATCGCACGCAGCCGGTAGGATTCGAACCTACGCTCCCAGAGGGAATCTGATTTCGAGTCAGACGCCTTAACCACTCGGCCACGACTGCCGTTAGCGCGGTGTTCTCTCGACACATGCAACTGCTACCGTTTAAAACACTGTGGTGTCAGAAAACGGCGTAGCTGCATTATTTTCCGTAGCGTTTCCACCGCTACCAGACGAATCGCTACCAAAGTATTAAAATTTCCGCCCGGACAGGGACTTGAACCCTGGACCCTTAGGTTAAAAGCCTAATGCTCTACCGACTGAGCTATCCGGGCTCACACAAGGCTGCAAAACCTCCCACGATGCACAACTATACATTGACTCATGTCCTTTACTGTTGTTCAATCGCTGCATGGGGCCGTTACTAATAAAACGTCGCCCAAATGCTGTCTACAAACTTATCGCGCTAAGCCCGTAACACACTATCGAAGACTGCTGACACACGATGCAACAACAAATTGTACCAGTTGTTACGTCTCATACGTTGGAGCAGAGAATTTACGTGTTTTGTCGACACTCACTGGGCAATTGGAAAATTCACAAGCATTTCGAATGCAATGTTTCCCACGCTTTCGCTCATTTCACGGTTCCGTTGAAGATGTTCTTCACCACCTGACACAGAAAAGGGAATGCAGTCGGTAGGATATTTTTAATTCTTTTGCTTCTAAGGGAGTTAGTTGTCTAGTAAGTTCCTCTTATGGCATGCAATAGACAACCAGAACAGCTACAGGAGAGGGTCAGTTTTGTTGTCAGCGGTAGTTGCATTATCACAAACGCAGAGTAATTCCATTGGCGTCGCATGAAAACGAATACCTGCCGAAACCCGGGATCGAACCAGGGACCTTTAGATCTTCAGTCTAACGCTCTCCCAACTGAGCTATTTCGGCTGACGTCGAAGGTTGCCATTTGCATGTGTTCGTTAATTTGTGCCTCGTTGCCAATTTCACAGTCACCTTCGTCTGATAAGACATAGGGACGCTGAAGGGCGAGCAGCCGATGCAGTGAAGTTCCACACACATTTCTTCAGCTTCCGTCATCGTAACAAGCAAACATGTCGACTCGATTCGTGTGATATTGAATTCGCTGACTTGACGTGACGCCACGCTGACGCTAGAAAACACGTGCTATATCGATGCCAGGGGCAACTCGTGTGCAGAGAACGAGACACAAGAAGGAGTGAGCCTCTCCACCATATGAGAGGCAGTATCTAGCAGATACACACGGTAAAACATTCGACTTGCGTTAGCTCATAAATTGCTACACGTCATCGTCTGCAAGCTAAAATGGACACATCTGCACTGCCCAGTGAGGCGACACTTGTACTAACACCTGGTGGACGGCTGTGAGACTAGGAGATGAGCTGCGGCTTCTGGGGGCGACTGTAACGCTGCGCCCTCGATCAAATAACACTGCACATTGCTGGTGACCCACGTGTTTAGTAGTGACGCAACTGCTAGGTGCATCCTAGCAACGTCCGCCTTTTGAGAGCGAGAAAATTTTCGCAGTCGGCAGGACTCGAACCTACGCTCCCAGAGGGAATCTGATTTCAAGTCAGACGCCTTAACCACTCGGCCACGACTGCCGGTGGCGGAAGCGACTCCCGACAAGTGAAGCCGCCATCTTTAGAAGCAATCTGATGGCAGAAAACGGCGTGGCCTCACTCTTTGCTGTAGGGTTTCCATTAGCCGTTACGAAAGTGTACTAATTTCCCACTGACTTATGGCTCCAATGGCGACTTCACCGACTTCCCACTGACGCACCGCTGACGCTAGTTTTCTGTCGTCTTAAAACGATGGACATACCTCCAAGCAGCTGCGAGATCTTAAGAAAAGAAAAAAAAAACGCTGCACCACTGCTTTTGCCGCACTCGAATGATTGAAATTGCGATTCATAAAAAGAAAATGAAATGTCCGCTCTGTCCAACACTTTCGAGCACATCTGTGTACTCACCATCTCAGCGACGGCTTTCTGCAGTCCCAGCGTCAGTGCGAGGTGAACCGAAAGGCACAGTAAGTAGCTGTCGTCGCGAAAACTCAGTATTCTTAAAACGGAAATTTTCGTCTTGTTGAGAATGGCATCACTGGTTGCACCCGCATTCGCCCACGCATGTCACATGTGTGCGAAAACGTTTGCTCCTCTTTACGCAAAATCGCACGCAGCCGGTAGGATTCGAACCTACGCTCCCAGAGGGAATCTGATTTCGAGTCAGACGCCTTAACCATTCGGCCACGACTGCCGTTAGCGCGGTGTTCTCTCGACACATGCAACTGCTACCGTTTAAAACACTGTGGTGTCAGAAAACGGCGTAGCTGCATTATTTTCCGTAGCGTTTCCACCGCTACCAGACGAAACGCTACCAAAGTATTAAAATTTCCGCCCGGACAGGGACTTGAACCCTGGACCCTTAGGTTAAAAGCCTAATGCTCTACCGACTGAGCTATCCGGGCTCACACAAGGCTGCAAAACCTCCCACGATGCACAACTATACATTGACTCATGTCCTTTACTGTTGTTCAATCGCTGCATGGGGCCGTTACTAATAAAACGTCGCCCAAATGCTGTCTACAAACTTATCGCGCTAAGCCCGTAACACACTATCGAAGACTGCTGACACACGATGCAACAACAAATTGTACCAGTTGTTACGTCTCATACGTTGGAGCAGAGAATTTACGTGTTTTGTCGACACTCACTGGGCAATTGGAAAATTCACAAGCATTTCGAATGCAATGTTTCCCACGCTTTCGCTCATTTCACGGTTCCGTTGAAGATGTTCTTCACCACCTGACACAGAAAAGGGAATGCAGTCGGTAGGATATTTTTAATTCTTTTGCTTCTAAGGGAGTTAGTTGTCTAGTAAGTTCCTCTTATGGCATGCAATAGACAACCAGAACAGCTACAGGAGAGGGTCAGTTTTGTTGTCAGCGGTAGTTGCATTATCACAAACGCAGAGTAATTCCATTGGCGTCGCATGAAAACGAATACCTGCCGAAACCCGGGATCGAACCAGGGACCTTTAGATCTTCAGTCTAACGCTCTCCCAACTGAGCTATTTCGGCTGACGTCGAAGGTTGCCATTTGCATGTGTTCGTTAATTTGTGCCTCGTTGCCAATTTCACAGTCACCTTCGTCTGATAAGACATAGGGACGCTGAAGGGCGAGCAGCCGATGCAGTGAAGTTCCACACACATTTCTTCAGCTTCCGTCATCGTAACAAGCAAACATGTCGACTCGATTCGTGTGATATTGAATTCGCTGACTTGACATGACGCCACGCTGACGCTAGAAAACACGTGCTATATCGATGCCAGGGGCAACTCGTGTGCAGAGAACGAGACACAAGAAGGAGTGAGCCTCTCCACCATATGAGAGGCAGTATCTAGCAGATACACACGGTAAAACATTCGACTTGCGTTAGCTCATAAATTGCTACACGTCATCGTCTGCAAGCTAAAATGGACACATCTGCACTGCCTAGTGAGGCGACACTTGTACTAACACCTGGTGGACGGCTGTGAGACTAGGAGATGAGCTGCGGCTTCTGGGGGCGACTGTAACGCTGCGCCCTCGATCAAATAACACTGCACATTGCTGGTGACCCACATGTTTAGTAGTGACGCAACTGCTAGGATGCAGCTCAACGTCCGCCTTTTGAGAGCGAGAAAATTTTCGCAGTCGGCAGGACTCGAACCTACGCTCCCAGAGGGAATCTGATTTCAAGTCAGACGCCTTAACCACTCGGCCACGACTGCCGGTGGCGGAAGCGACTCCCGACAAGTGAAGCCGCCATCTTTAGAAGCAATCTGATGGCAGAAAACGGCGTGGCCTCACTCTTTGCTGTAGGGTTTCCATTAGCCGTTACGAAAGTGTACTAATTTCCCACTGACTTATGGCTCCAATGGCGACTTCACCGACTTCCCACTGACGCACCGCTGACGCTAGTTTTCTGTCGTCTTAAAACGATGGACATACCTCCAAGCAGCTGCGAGATCTTAAGAAAAGAAAAAAAAACGCTGCACCACTGCTTTTGCCGCACTCGAATGATTGAAATTGCGATTCATAAAAAGAAAATGAAATGTCCGCTCTGTCCAACACTTTCGAGCACATCTGTGTACTCACCATCTCAGCGACGGCTTTCTGCAGTCCCAGCGTCAGTGCGAGGTGAACCGAAAGGCACAGTAAGTAGCTGTCGTCGCGAAAACTCAGTATTCTTAAAACGGAAATTTTCGTCTTGTTGAGAATGGCATCACTGGTTGCACCCGCATTCGCCCACGCATGTCACATGTGTGCGAAAACGTTTGCTCCTCTTTACGCAAAATCGCACGCAGCCGGTAGGATTCGAACCTACGCTCCCAGAGGGAATCTGATTTCGAGTCAGACGCCTTAACCATTCGGCCACGACTGCCGTTAGCGCGGTGTTCTCTCGACACATGCAACTGCTACCGTTTAAAACACTGTGGTGTCAGAAAACGGCGTAGCTGCATTATTTTCCGTAGCGTTTCCACCGCTACCAGACGAATCGCTACCAAAGTATTAAAATTTCCGCCCGGACAGGGACTTGAACCCTGGACCCTTAGGTTAAAAGCCTAATGCTCTACCGACTGAGCTATCCGGGCTCACACAAGGCTGCAAAACCTCCCACGATGCACAACTATACATTGACTCATGTCCTTTACTGTTGTTCAATCGCTGCATGGGGCCGTTACTAATAAAACGTCGCCCAAATGCTGTCTACAAACTTATCGCGCTAAGCCCGTAACACACTATCGAAGACTGCTGACACACGATGCAACAACAAATTGTACCAGTTGTTACGTCTCATACGTTGGAGCAGAGAATTTACGTGTTTTGTCGACACTCACTGGGCAATTGGAAAATTCACAAGCATTTCGAATGCAATGTTTCCCACGCTTTCGCTCATTTCACGGTTCCGTTGAAGATGTTCTTCACCACCTGACACAGAAAAGGGAATGCAGTCGGTAGGATATTTTTAATTCTTTTGCTTCTAAGGGAGTTAGTTGTCTAGTAAGTTCCTCTTATGGCATGCAATAGACAACCAGAACAGCTACAGGAGAGGGTCAGTTTTGTTGTCAGCGGTAGTTGCATTATCACAAACGCAGAGTAATTCCATTGGCGTCGCATGAAAACGAATACCTGCCGAAACCCGGGATCGAACCAGGGACCTTTAGATCTTCAGTCTAACGCTCTCCCAACTGAGCTATTTCGGCTGACGTGTAAGGTTGCCATTTGCATGTGTTCGTTAATTTGTGCCTCGTTGCCAATTTCACAGTCACCTTCGTCTGATAAGACATAGGGACGCTGAAGGGCGAGCAGCCGATGCAGTGAAGTTCCACACACATTTCTTCAGCTTCCGTCATCGTAACAAGCAAACATGTCGACTCGATTCGTGTGATATTGAATTCGCTGACTTGACGTGACGCCACGCTGACGCTAGAAAACACGTGCTATATCGATGCCAGGGGCAACTCGTGTGCAGAGAACGAGACACAAGAAGGAGTGAGCCTCTCCACCATATGAGAGGCAGTATCTAGCAGATACACACGGTAAAACATTCGACTTGCGTTAGCTCATAAATTGCTACACGTCATCGTCTGCAAGCTAAAATGGACACATCTGCACTGCCCAGTGAGGCGACACTTGTACTAACACCTGGTGGACGGCTGTGAGACTAGGAGATGAGCTGCGGCTTCTGGGGGCGACTGTAACGCTGCGCCCTCGATCAAATAACACTGCACATTGCTGGTGACCCACGTGTTTAGTAGTGACGCAACTGCTAGGTGCATCCTAGCAACGTCCGCCTTTTGAGAGCGAGAAAATTTTCGCAGTCGGCAGGACTCGAACCTACGCTCCCAGAGGGAATCTGATTTCAAGTCAGACGCCTTAACCACTCGGCCACGACTGCCGGTGGCGGAAGCGACTCCCGACAAGTGAAGCCGCCATCTTTAGAAGCAATCTGATGGCAGAAAACGGCGTGGCCTCACTCTTTGCTGTAGGGTTTCCATTAGCCGTTACGAAAGTGTACTAATTTCCCACTGACTTATGGCTCCAATGGCGACTTCACCGACTTCCCACTGACGCACCGCTGACGCTAGTTTTCTGTCGTCTTAAAACGATGGACATACCTCCAAGCAGCTGCGAGATCTTAAGAAAAGAAAAAAAAAACGCTGCACCACTGCTTTTGCCGCACTCGAATGATTGAAATTGCGATTCATAAAAAGAAAATGAAATGTCCGCTCTGTCCAACACTTTCGAGCACATCTGTGTACTCACCATCTCAGCGACGGCTTTCTGCAGTCCCAGCGTCAGTGCGAGGTGAACCGAAAGGCACAGTAAGTAGCTGTCGTCGCGAAAACTCAGTATTCTTAAAACGGAAATTTTCGTCTTGTTGAGAATGGCATCACTGGTTGCACCCGCATTCGCCCACGCATGTCACATGTGTGCGAAAACGTTTGCTCCTCTTTACGCAAAATCGCACGCAGCCGGTAGGATTCGAACCTACGCTCCCAGAGGGAATCTGATTTCGAGTCAGACGCCTTAACCACTCGGCCACGACTGCCGTTAGCGCGGTGTTCTCTCGACACATGCAACTGCTACCGTTTAAAACACTGTGGTGTCAGAAAACGGCGTAGCTGCATTATTTTCCGTAGCGTTTCCACCGCTACCAGACGAATCGCTACCAAAGTATTAAAATTTCCGCCCGGACAGGGACTTGAACCCTGGACCCTTAGGTTAAAAGCCTAATGCTCTACCGACTGAGCTATCCGGGCTCACACAAGGCTGCAAAACCTCCCACGATGCACAACTATACATTGACTCATGTCCTTTACTGTTGTTCAATCGCTGCATGGGGCCGTTACTAATAAAACGTCGCCCAAATGCTGTCTACAAACTTATCGCGCTAAGCCCGTAACACACTATCGAAGACTGCTGACACACGATGCAACAACAAATTGTACCAGTTGTTACGTCTCATACGTTGGAGCAGAGAATTTACGTGTTTTGTCGACACTCACTGGGCAATTGGAAAATTCACAAGCATTTCGAATGCAATGTTTCCCACGCTTTCGCTCATTTCACGGTTCCGTTGAAGATGTTCTTCACCACCTGACACAGAAAAGGGAATGCAGTCGGTAGGATATTTTTAATTCTTTTGCTTCTAAGGGAGTTAGTTGTCTAGTAAGTTCCTCTTATGGCATGCAATAGACAACCAGAACAGCTACAGGAGAGGGTCAGTTTTGTTGTCAGCGGTAGTTGCATTATCACAAACGCAGAGTAATTCCATTGGCGTCGCATGAAAACGAATACCTGCCGAAACCCGGGATCGAACCAGGGACCTTTAGATCTTCAGTCTAACGCTCTCCCAACTGAGCTATTTCGGCTGACGTCGAAGGTTGCCATTTGCATGTGTTCGTTAATTTGTGCCTCGTTGCCAATTTCACAGTCACCTTCGTCTGATAAGACATAGGGACGCTGAAGGGCGAGCAGCCGATGCAGTGAAGTTCCACACACATTTCTTCAGCTTCCGTCATCGTAACAAGCAAACATGTCGACTCGATTCGTGTGATATTGAATTCGCTGACTTGACGTGACGCCACGCTGACGCTAGAAAACACGTGCTATATCGATGCCAGGGGCAACTCGTGTGCAGAGAACGAGACACAAGAAGGAGTGAGCCTCTCCACCATATGAGAGGCAGTATCTAGCAGATACACACGGTAAAACATTCGACTTGCGTTAGCTCATAAATTGCTACACGTCATCGTCTGCAAGCTAAAATGGACACATCTGCACTGCCCAGTGAGGCGACACTTGTACTAACACCTGGTGGACGGCTGTGAGACTAGGAGATGAGCTGCGGCTTCTGGGGGCGACTGTAACGCTGCGCCCTCGATCAAATAACACTGCACATTGCTGGTGACCCACGTGTTTAGTAGTGACGCAACTGCTAGGTGCATCCTAGCAACGTCCGCCTTTTGAGAGCGAGAAAATTTTCGCAGTCGGCAGGACTCGAACCTACGCTCCCAGAGGGAATCTGATTTCAAGTCAGACGCCTTAACCACTCGGCCACGACTGCCGGTGGCGGAAGCGACTCCCGACAAGTGAAGCCGCCATCTTTAGAAGCAATCTGATGGCAGAAAACGGCGTGGCCTCACTCTTTGCTGTAGGGTTTCCATTAGCCGTTACGAAAGTGTACTAATTTCCCACTGACTTATGGCTCCAATGGCGACTTCACCGACTTCCCACTGACGCACCGCTGACGCTAGTTTTCTGTCGTCTTAAAACGATGGACATACCTCCAAGCAGCTGCGAGATCTTAAGAAAAGAAAAAAAAAACGCTGCACCACTGCTTTTGCCGCACTCGAATGATTGAAATTGCGATTCATAAAAAGAAAATGAAATGTCCGCTCTGTCCAACACTTTCGAGCACATCTGTGTACTCACCATCTCAGCGACGGCTTTCTGCAGTCCCAGCGTCAGTGCGAGGTGAACCGAAAGGCACAGTAAGTAGCTGTCGTCGCGAAAACTCAGTATTCTTAAAACGGAAATTTTCGTCTTGTTGAGAATGGCATCACTGGTTGCACCCGCATTCGCCCACGCATGTCACATGTGTGCGAAAACGTTTGCTCCTCTTTACGCAAAATCGCACGCAGCCGGTAGGATTCGAACCTACGCTCCCAGAGGGAATCTGATTTCGAGTCAGACGCCTTAACCATTCGGCCACGACTACCGTTAGCGCGGTGTTCTCTCGACACATGCAACTGCTACCGTTTAAAACACTGTGGTGTCAGAAAACGGCGTAGCTGCATTATTTTCCGTAGCGTTTCCACCGCTACCAGACGAATCGCTACCAAAGTATTAAAATTTCCGCCCGGACAGGGACTTGAACCCTGGACCCTTAGGTTAAAAGCCTAATGCTCTACCGACTGAGCTATCCGGGCTCACACAAGGCTGCAAAACCTCCCACGATGCACAACTATACATTGACTCATGTCCTTTACTGTTGTTCAATCGCTGCATGGGGCCGTTACTAATAAAACGTCGCCCAAATGCTGTCTACAAACTTATCGCGCTAAGCCCGTAACACACTATCGAAGACTGCTGACACACGATGCAACAACAAATTGTACCAGTTGTTACGTCTCATACGTTGGAGCAGAGAATTTACGTGTTTTGTCGACACTCACTGGGCAATTGGAAAATTCACAAGCATTTCGAATGCAATGTTTCCTACGCTTTCGCTCATTTCACGGTTCCGTTGAAGATGTTCTTCACCACCTGACACAGAAAAGGGAATGCAGTCGGTAGGATATTTTTAATTCTTTTGCTTCTAAGGGAGTTAGTTGTCTAGTAAGTTCCTCTTATGGCATGCAATAGACAACCAGAACAGCTACAGGAGAGGGTCAGTTTTGTTGTCAGCGGTAGTTGCATTATCACAAACGCAGAGTAATTCCATTGGCGTCGCATGAAAACGAATACCTGCCGAAACCCGGGATCGAACCAGGGACCTTTAGATCTTCAGTCTAACGCTCTCCCAACTGAGCTATTTCGGCTGACGTCGAAGGTTGCCATTTGCATGTGTTCGTTAATTTGTGCCTCGTTGCCAATTTCACAGTCACCTTCGTCTGATAAGACATAGGGACGCTGAAGGGCGAGCAGCCGATGCAGTGAAGTTCCACACACATTTCTTCAGCTTCCGTCATCGTAACAAGCAAACATGTCGACTCGATTCGTGTGATATTGAATTCGCTGACTTGACGTGACGCCACGCTGACGCTAGAAAACACGTGCTATATCGATGCCAGGGGCAACTCGTGTGCAGAGAACGAGACACAAGAAGGAGTGAGCCTCTCCACCATATGAGAGGCAGTATCTAGCAGATACACACGGTAAAACATTCGACTTGCGTTAGCTCATAAATTGCTACACGTCATCGTCTGCAAGCTAAAATGGACACATCTGCACTGCCCAGTGAGGCGACACTTGTACTAACACCTGGTGGACGGCTGTGAGACTAGGAGATGAGCTGCGGCTTCTGGGGGCGACTGTAACGCTGCGCCCTCGATCAAATAACACTGCACATTGCTGGTGACCCACGTGTTTAGTAGTGACGCAACTGCTAGGTGCATCCTAGCAACGTCCGCCTTTTGAGAGCGAGAAAATTTTCGCAGTCGGCAGGACTCGAACCTACGCTCCCAGAGGGAATCTGATTTCAAGTCAGACGCCTTAACCACTCGGCCACGACTGCCGGTGGCGGAAGCGACTCCCGACAAGTGAAGCCGCCATCTTTAGAAGCAATCTGATGGCAGAAAACGGCGTGGCCTCACTCTTTGCTGTAGGGTTTCCATTAGCCGTTACGAAAGTGTACTAATTTCCCACTGACTTATGGCTCCAATGGCGACTTCACCGACTTCCCACTGACGCACCGCTGACGCTAGTTTTCTGTCGTCTTAAAACGATGGACATACCTCCAAGCAGCTGCGAGATCTTAAGAAAAGAAAAAAAAACGCTGCACCACTGCTTTTGCCGCACTCGAATGATTGAAATTGCGATTCATAAAAAGAAAATGAAATGTCCGCTCTGTCCAACACTTTCGAGCACATCTGTGTACTCACCATCTCAGCGACGGCTTTCTGCAGTCCCAGCGTCAGTGCGAGGTGAACCGAAAGGCACAGTAAGTAGCTGTCGTCGCGAAAACTCAGTATTCTTAAAACGGAAATTTTCGTCTTGTTGAGAATGGCATCACTGGTTGCACCCGCATTCGCCCACGCATGTCACATGTGTGCGAAAACGTTTGCTCCTCTTTACGCAAAATCGCACGCAGCCGGTAGGATTCGAACCTACGCTCCCAGAGGGAATCTGATTTCGAGTCAGACGCCTTAACCATTCGGCCACGACTGCCGTTAGCGCGGTGTTCTCTCGACACATGCAACTGCTACCGTTTAAAACACTGTGGTGTCAGAAAACGGCGTAGCTGCATTATTTTCCGTAGCGTTTCCACCGCTACCAGACGAAACGCTACCAAAGTATTAAAATTTCCGCCCGGACAGGGACTTGAACCCTGGACCCTTAGGTTAAAAGCCTAATGCTCTACCGACTGAGCTATCCGGGCTCACACAAGGCTGCAAAACCTCCCACGATGCACAACTATACATTGACTCATGTCCTTTACTGTTGTTCAATCGCTGCATGGGGCCGTTACTAATAAAACGTCGCCCAAATGCTGTCTACAAACTTATCGCGCTAAGCCCGTAACACACTATCGAAGACTGCTGACACACGATGCAACAACAAATTGTACCAGTTGTTACGTCTCATACGTTGGAGCAGAGAATTTACGTGTTTTGTCGACACTCACTGGGCAATTGGAAAATTCACAAGCATTTCGAATGCAATGTTTCCCACGCTTTCGCTCATTTCACGGTTCCGTTGAAGATGTTCTTCACCACCTGACACAGAAAAGGGAATGCAGTCGGTAGGATATTTTTAATTCTTTTGCTTCTAAGGGAGTTAGTTGTCTAGTAAGTTCCTCTTATGGCATGCAATAGACAACCAGAACAGCTACAGGAGAGGGTCAGTTTTGTTGTCAGCGGTAGTTGCATTATCACAAACGCAGAGTAATTCCATTGGCGTCGCATGAAAACGAATACCTGCCGAAACCCGGGATCGAACCAGGGACCTTTAGATCTTCAGTCTAACGCTCTCCCAACTGAGCTATTTCGGCTGACGTCGAAGGTTGCCATTTGCATGTGTTCGTTAATTTGTGCCTCGTTGCCAATTTCACAGTCACCTTCGTCTGATAAGACATAGGGACGCTGAAGGGCGAGCAGCCGATGCAGTGAAGTTCCACACACATTTCTTCAGCTTCCGTCATCGTAACAAGCAAACATGTCGACTCGATTCGTGTGATATTGAATTCGCTGACTTGACATGACGCCACGCTGACGCTAGAAAACACGTGCTATATCGATGCCAGGGGCAACTCGTGTGCAGAGAACGAGACACAAGAAGGAGTGAGCCTCTCCACCATATGAGAGGCAGTATCTAGCAGATACACACGGTAAAACATTCGACTTGCGTTAGCTCATAAATTGCTACACGTCATCGTCTGCAAGCTAAAATGGACACATCTGCACTGCCTAGTGAGGCGACACTTGTACTAACACCTGGTGGACGGCTGTGAGACTAGGAGATGAGCTGCGGCTTCTGGGGGCGACTGTAACGCTGCGCCCTCGATCAAATAACACTGCACATTGCTGGTGACCCACATGTTTAGTAGTGACGCAACTGCTAGGATGCAGCTCAACGTCCGCCTTTTGAGAGCGAGAAAATTTTCGCAGTCGGCAGGACTCGAACCTACGCTCCCAGAGGGAATCTGATTTCAAGTCAGACGCCTTAACCACTCGGCCACGACTGCCGGTGGCGGAAGCGACTCCCGACAAGTGAAGCCGCCATCTTTAGAAGCAATCTGATGGCAGAAAACGGCGTGGCCTCACTCTTTGCTGTAGGGTTTCCATTAGCCGTTACGAAAGTGTACTAATTTCCCACTGACTTATGGCTCCAATGGCGACTTCACCGACTTCCCACTGACGCACCGCTGACGCTAGTTTTCTGTCGTCTTAAAACGATGGACATACCTCCAAGCAGCTGCGAGATCTTAAGAAAAGAAAAAAAAACGCTGCACCACTGCTTTTGCCGCACTCGAATGATTGAAATTGCGATTCATAAAAAGAAAATGAAATGTCCGCTCTGTCCAACACTTTCGAGCACATCTGTGTACTCACCATCTCAGCGACGGCTTTCTGCAGTCCCAGCGTCAGTGCGAGGTGAACCGAAAGGCACAGTAAGTAGCTGTCGTCGCGAAAACTCAGTATTCTTAAAACGGAAATTTTCGTCTTGTTGAGAATGGCATCACTGGTTGCACCCGCATTCGCCCACGCATGTCACATGTGTGCGAAAACGTTTGCTCCTCTTTACGCAAAATCGCACGCAGCCGGTAGGATTCGAACCTACGCTCCCAGAGGGAATCTGATTTCGAGTCAGACGCCTTAACCATTCGGCCACGACTGCCGTTAGCGCGGTGTTCTCTCGACACATGCAACTGCTACCGTTTAAAACACTGTGGTGTCAGAAAACGGCGTAGCTGCATTATTTTCCGTAGCGTTTCCACCGCTACCAGACGAATCGCTACCAAAGTATTAAAATTTCCGCCCGGACAGGGACTTGAACCCTGGACCCTTAGGTTAAAAGCCTAATGCTCTACCGACTGAGCTATCCGGGCTCACACAAGGCTGCAAAACCTCCCACGATGCACAACTATACATTGACTCATGTCCTTTACTGTTGTTCAATCGCTGCATGGGGCCGTTACTAATAAAACGTCGCCCAAATGCTGTCTACAAACTTATCGCGCTAAGCCCGTAACACACTATCGAAGACTGCTGACACACGATGCAACAACAAATTGTACCAGTTGTTACGTCTCATACGTTGGAGCAGAGAATTTACGTGTTTTGTCGACACTCACTGGGCAATTGGAAAATTCACAAGCATTTCGAATGCAATGTTTCCCACGCTTTCGCTCATTTCACGGTTCCGTTGAAGATGTTCTTCACCACCTGACACAGAAAAGGGAATGCAGTCGGTAGGATATTTTTAATTCTTTTGCTTCTAAGGGAGTTAGTTGTCTAGTAAGTTCCTCTTATGGCATGCAATAGACAACCAGAACAGCTACAGGAGAGGGTCAGTTTTGTTGTCAGCGGTAGTTGCATTATCACAAACGCAGAGTAATTCCATTGGCGTCGCATGAAAACGAATACCTGCCGAAACCCGGGATCGAACCAGGGACCTTTAGATCTTCAGTCTAACGCTCTCCCAACTGAGCTATTTCGGCTGACGTCGAAGGTTGCCATTTGCATGTGTTCGTTAATTTGTGCCTCGTTGCCAATTTCAGTCACCTTCGTCTGATAAGACATAGGGACGCTGAAGGGCGAGCAGCCGATGCAGTGAAGTTCCACACACATTTCTTCAGCTTCCGTCATCGTAACAAGCAAACATGTCGACTCGATTCGTGTGATATTGAATTCGCTGACTTGACGTGACGCCACGCTGACGCTAGAAAACACGTGCTATATCGATGCCAGGGGCAACTCGTGTGCAGAGAACGAGACACAAGAAGGAGTGAGCCTCTCCACCATATGAGAGGCAGTATCTAGCAGATACACACGGTAAAACATTCGACTTGCGTTAGCTCATAAATTGCTACACGTCATCGTCTGCAAGCTAAAATGGACACATCTGCACTGCCCAGTGAGGCGACACTTGTACTAACACCTGGTGGACGGCTGTGAGACTAGGAGATGAGCTGCGGCTTCTGGGGGCGACTGTAACGCTGCGCCCTCGATCAAATAACACTGCACATTGCTGGTGACCCACATGTTTAGTAGTGACGCAACTGCTAGGATGCAGCTCAACGTCCGCCTTTTGAGAGCGAGAAAATTTTCGCAGTCGGCAGGACTCGAACCTACGCTCCCAGAGGGAATCTGATTTCAAGTCAGACGCCTTAACCACTCGGCCACGACTGCCGGTGGCGGAAGCGACTCCCGACAAGTGAAGCCGCCATCTTTAGAAGCAATCTGATGGCAGAAAACGGCGTGGCCTCACTCTTTGCTGTAGGGTTTCCATTAGCCGTTACGAAAGTGTACTAATTTCCCACTGACTTATGGCTCCAATGGCGACTTCACCGACTTCCCACTGACGCACCGCTGACGCTAGTTTTCTGTCGTCTTAAAACGATGGACATACCTCCAAGCAGCTGCGAGATCTTAAGAAAAGAAAAAAAAACGCTGCACCACTGCTTTTGCCGCACTCGAATGATTGAAATTGCGATTCATAAAAAGAAAATGAAATGTCCGCTCTGTCCAACACTTTCGAGCACATCTGTGTACTCACCATCTCAGCGACGGCTTTCTGCAGTCCCAGCGTCAGTGCGAGGTGAACCGAAAGGCACAGTAAGTAGCTGTCGTCGCGAAAACTCAGTATTCTTAAAACGGAAATTTTCGTCTTGTTGAGAATGGCATCACTGGTTGCACCCGCATTCGCCCACGCATGTCACATGTGTGCGAAAACGTTTGCTCCTCTTTACGCAAAATCGCACGCAGCCGGTAGGATTCGAACCTACGCTCCCAGAGGGAATCTGATTTCGAGTCAGACGCCTTAACCACTCGGCCACGACTGCCGTTAGCGCGGTGTTCTCTCGACACATGCAACTGCTACCGTTTAAAACACTGTGGTGTCAGAAAACGGCGTAGCTGCATTATTTTCCGTAGCGTTTCCACCGCTACCAGACGAATCGCTACCAAAGTATTAAAATTTCCGCCCGGACAGGGACTTGAACCCTGGACCCTTAGGTTAAAAGCCTAATGCTCTACCGACTGAGCTATCCGGGCTCACACAAGGCTGCAAAACCTCCCACGATGCACAACTATACATTGACTCATGTCCTTTACTGTTGTTCAATCGCTGCATGGGGCCGTTACTAATAAAACGTCGCCCAAATGCTGTCTACAAACTTATCGCGCTAAGCCCGTAACACACTATCGAAGACTGCTGACACACGATGCAACAACAAATTGTACCAGTTGTTACGTCTCATACGTTGGAGCAGAGAATTTACGTGTTTTGTCGACACTCACTGGGCAATTGGAAAATTCACAAGCATTTCGAATGCAATGTTTCCCACGCTTTCGCTCATTTCACGGTTCCGTTGAAGATGTTCTTCACCACCTGACACAGAAAAGGGAATGCAGTCGGTAGGATATTTTTAATTCTTTTGCTTCTAAGGGAGTTAGTTGTCTAGTAAGTTCCTCTTATGGCATGCAATAGACAACCAGAACAGCTACAGGAGAGGGTCAGTTTTGTTGTCAGCGGTAGTTGCATTATCACAAACGCAGAGTAATTCCATTGGCGTCGCATGAAAACGAATACCTGCCGAAACCCGGGATCGAACCAGGGACCTTTAGATCTTCAGTCTAACGCTCTCCCAACTGAGCTATTTCGGCTGACGTCGAAGGTTGCCATTTGCATGTGTTCGTTAATTTGTGCCTCGTTGCCAATTTCACAGTCACCTTCGTCTGATAAGACATAGGGACGCTGAAGGGCGAGCAGCCGATGCAGTGAAGTTCCACACACATTTCTTCAGCTTCCGTCATCGTAACAAGCAAACATGTCGACTCGATTCGTGTGATATTGAATTCGCTGACTTGACGTGACGCCACGCTGACGCTAGAAAACACGTGCTATATCGATGCCAGGGGCAACTCGTGTGCAGAGAACGAGACACAAGAAGGAGTGAGCCTCTCCACCATATGAGAGGCAGTATCTAGCAGATACACACGGTAAAACATTCGACTTGCGTTAGCTCATAAATTGCTACACGTCATCGTCTGCAAGCTAAAATGGACACATCTGCACTGCCCAGTGAGGCGACACTTGTACTAACACCTGGTGGACGGCTGTGAGACTAGGAGATGAGCTGCGGCTTCTGGGGGCGACTGTAACGCTGCGCCCTCGATCAAATAACACTGCACATTGCTGGTGACCCACATGTTTAGTAGTGACGCAACTGCTAGGATGCAGCTCAACGTCCGCCTTTTGAGAGCGAGAAAATTTTCGCAGTCGGCAGGACTCGAACCTACGCTCCCAGAGGGAATCTGATTTCAAGTCAGACGCCTTAACCACTCGGCCACGACTGCCGGTGGCGGAAGCGACTCCCGACAAGTGAAGCCGCCATCTTTAGAAGCAATCTGATGGCAGAAAACGGCGTGGCCTCACTCTTTGCTGTAGGGTTTCCATTAGCCGTTACGAAAGTGTACTAATTTCCCACTGACTTATGGCTCCAATGGCGACTTCACCGACTTCCCACTGACGCACCGCTGACGCTAGTTTTCTGTCGTCTTAAAACGATGGACATACCTCCAAGCAGCTGCGAGATCTTAAGAAAAGAAAAAAAAACGCTGCACCACTGCTTTTGCCGCACTCGAATGATTGAAATTGCGATTCATAAAAAGAAAATGAAATGTCCGCTCTGTCCAACACTTTCGAGCACATCTGTGTACTCACCATCTCAGCGACGGCTTTCTGCAGTCCCAGCGTCAGTGCGAGGTGAACCGAAAGGCACAGTAAGTAGCTGTCGTCGCGAAAACTCAGTATTCTTAAAACGGAAATTTTCGTCTTGTTGAGAATGGCATCACTGGTTGCACCCGCATTCGCCCACGCATGTCACATGTGTGCGAAAACGTTTGCTCCTCTTTACGCAAAATCGCACGCAGCCGGTAGGATTCGAACCTACGCTCCCAGAGGGAATCTGATTTCGAGTCAGACGCCTTAACCATTCGGCCACGACTGCCGTTAGCGCGGTGTTCTCTCGACACATGCAACTGCTACCGTTTAAAACACTGTGGTGTCAGAAAACGGCGTAGCTGCATTATTTTCCGTAGCGTTTCCACCGCTACCAGACGAAACGCTACCAAAGTATTAAAATTTCCGCCCGGACAGGGACTTGAACCCTGGACCCTTAGGTTAAAAGCCTAATGCTCTACCGACTGAGCTATCCGGGCTCACACAAGGCTGCAAAACCTCCCACGATGCACAACTATACATTGACTCATGTCCTTTACTGTTGTTCAATCGCTGCATGGGGCCGTTACTAATAAAACGTCGCCCAAATGCTGTCTACAAACTTATCGCGCTAAGCCCGTAACACACTATCGAAGACTGCTGACACACGATGCAACAACAAATTGTACCAGTTGTTACGTCTCATACGTTGGAGCAGAGAATTTACGTGTTTTGTCGACACTCACTGGGCAATTGGAAAATTCACAAGCATTTCGAATGCAATGTTTCCCACGCTTTCGCTCATTTCACGGTTCCGTTGAAGATGTTCTTCACCACCTGACACAGAAAAGGGAATGCAGTCGGTAGGATATTTTTAATTCTTTTGCTTCTAAGGGAGTTAGTTGTCTAGTAAGTTCCTCTTATGGCATGCAATAGACAACCAGAACAGCTACAGGAGAGGGTCAGTTTTGTTGTCAGCGGTAGTTGCATTATCACAAACGCAGAGTAATTCCATTGGCGTCGCATGAAAACGAATACCTGCCGAAACCCGGGATCGAACCAGGGACCTTTAGATCTTCAGTCTAACGCTCTCCCAACTGAGCTATTTCGGCTGACGTCGAAGGTTGCCATTTGCATGTGTTCGTTAATTTGTGCCTCGTTGCCAATTTCACAGTCACCTTCGTCTGATAAGACATAGGGACGCTGAAGGGCGAGCAGCCGATGCAGTGAAGTTCCACACACATTTCTTCAGCTTCCGTCATCGTAACAAGCAAACATGTCGACTCGATTCGTGTGATATTGAATTCGCTGACTTGACATGACGCCACGCTGACGCTAGAAAACACGTGCTATATCGATGCCAGGGGCAACTCGTGTGCAGAGAACGAGACACAAGAAGGAGTGAGCCTCTCCACCATATGAGAGGCAGTATCTAGCAGATACACACGGTAAAACATTCGACTTGCGTTAGCTCATAAATTGCTACACGTCATCGTCTGCAAGCTAAAATGGACACATCTGCACTGCCTAGTGAGGCGACACTTGTACTAACACCTGGTGGACGGCTGTGAGACTAGGAGATGAGCTGCGGCTTCTGGGGGCGACTGTAACGCTGCGCCCTCGATCAAATAACACTGCACATTGCTGGTGACCCACATGTTTAGTAGTGACGCAACTGCTAGGATGCAGCTCAACGTCCGCCTTTTGAGAGCGAGAAAATTTTCGCAGTCGGCAGGACTCGAACCTACGCTCCCAGAGGGAATCTGATTTCAAGTCAGACGCCTTAACCACTCGGCCACGACTGCCGGTGGCGGAAGCGACTCCCGACAAGTGAAGCCGCCATCTTTAGAAGCAATCTGATGGCAGAAAACGGCGTGGCCTCACTCTTTGCTGTAGGGTTTCCATTAGCCGTTACGAAAGTGTACTAATTTCCCACTGACTTATGGCTCCAATGGCGACTTCACCGACTTCCCACTGACGCACCGCTGACGCTAGTTTTCTGTCGTCTTAAAACGATGGACATACCTCCAAGCAGCTGCGAGATCTTAAGAAAAGAAAAAAAAACGCTGCACCACTGCTTTTGCCGCACTCGAATGATTGAAATTGCGATTCATAAAAAGAAAATGAAATGTCCGCTCTGTCCAACACTTTCGAGCACATCTGTGTACTCACCATCTCAGCGACGGCTTTCTGCAGTCCCAGCGTCAGTGCGAGGTGAACCGAAAGGCACAGTAAGTAGCTGTCGTCGCGAAAACTCAGTATTCTTAAAACGGAAATTTTCGTCTTGTTGAGAATGGCATCACTGGTTGCACCCGCATTCGCCCACGCATGTCACATGTGTGCGAAAACGTTTGCTCCTCTTTACGCAAAATCGCACGCAGCCGGTAGGATTCGAACCTACGCTCCCAGAGGGAATCTGATTTCGAGTCAGACGCCTTAACCACTCGGCCACGACTGCCGTTAGCGCGGTGTTCTCTCGACACATGCAACTGCTACCGTTTAAAACACTGTGGTGTCAGAAAACGGCGTAGCTGCATTATTTTCCGTAGCGTTTCCACCGCTACCAGACGAATCGCTACCAAAGTATTAAAATTTCCGCCCGGACAGGGACTTGAACCCTGGACCCTTAGGTTAAAAGCCTAATGCTCTACCGACTGAGCTATCCGGGCTCACACAAGGCTGCAAAACCTCCCACGATGCACAACTATACATTGACTCATGTCCTTTACTGTTGTTCAATCGCTGCATGGGGCCGTTACTAATAAAACGTCGCCCAAATGCTGTCTACAAACTTATCGCGCTAAGCCCGTAACACACTATCGAAGACTGCTGACACACGATGCAACAACAAATTGTACCAGTTGTTACGTCTCATACGTTGGAGCAGAGAATTTACGTGTTTTGTCGACACTCACTGGGCAATTGGAAAATTCACAAGCATTTCGAATGCAATGTTTCCCACGCTTTCGCTCATTTCACGGTTCCGTTGAAGATGTTCTTCACCACCTGACACAGAAAAGGGAATGCAGTCGGTAGGATATTTTTAATTCTTTTGCTTCTAAGGGAGTTAGTTGTCTAGTAAGTTCCTCTTATGGCATGCAATAGACAACCAGAACAGCTACAGGAGAGGGTCAGTTTTGTTGTCAGCGGTAGTTGCATTATCACAAACGCAGAGTAATTCCATTGGCGTCGCATGAAAACGAATACCTGCCGAAACCCGGGATCGAACCAGGGACCTTTAGATCTTCAGTCTAACGCTCTCCCAACTGAGCTATTTCGGCTGACGTCGAAGGTTGCCATTTGCATGTGTTCGTTAATTTGTGCCTCGTTGCCAATTTCACAGTCACCTTCGTCTGATAAGACATAGGGACGCTGAAGGGCGAGCAGCCGATGCAGTGAAGTTCCACACACATTTCTTCAGCTTCCGTCATCGTAACAAGCAAACATGTCGACTCGATTCGTGTGATATTGAATTCGCTGACTTGACGTGACGCCACGCTGACGCTAGAAAACACGTGCTATATCGATGCCAGGGGCAACTCGTGTGCAGAGAACGAGACACAAGAAGGAGTGAGCCTCTCCACCATATGAGAGGCAGTATCTAGCAGATACACACGGTAAAACATTCGACTTGCGTTAGCTCATAAATTGCTACACGTCATCGTCTGCAAGCTAAAATGGACACATCTGCACTGCCCAGTGAGGCGACACTTGTACTAACACCTGGTGGACGGCTGTGAGACTAGGAGATGAGCTGCGGCTTCTGGGGGCGACTGTAACGCTGCGCCCTCGATCAAATAACACTGCACATTGCTGGTGACCCACATGTTTAGTAGTGACGCAACTGCTAGGATGCAGCTCAACGTCCGCCTTTTGAGAGCGAGAAAATTTTCGCAGTCGGCAGGACTCGAACCTACGCTCCCAGAGGGAATCTGATTTCAAGTCAGACGCCTTAACCACTCGGCCACGACTGCCGGTGGCGGAAGCGACTCCCGACAAGTGAAGCCGCCATCTTTAGAAGCAATCTGATGGCAGAAAACGGCGTGGCCTCACTCTTTGCTGTAGGGTTTCCATTAGCCGTTACGAAAGTGTACTAATTTCCCACTGACTTATGGCTCCAATGGCGACTTCACCGACTTCCCACTGACGCACCGCTGACGCTAGTTTTCTGTCGTCTTAAAACGATGGACATACCTCCAAGCAGCTGCGAGATCTTAAGAAAAGAAAAAAAAACGCTGCACCACTGCTTTTGCCGCACTCGAATGATTGAAATTGCGATTCATAAAAAGAAAATGAAATGTCCGCTCTGTCCAACACTTTCGAGCACATCTGTGTACTCACCATCTCAGCGACGGCTTTCTGCAGTCCCAGCGTCAGTGCGAGGTGAACCGAAAGGCACAGTAAGTAGCTGTCGTCGCGAAAACTCAGTATTCTTAAAACGGAAATTTTCGTCTTGTTGAGAATGGCATCACTGGTTGCACCCGCATTCGCCCACGCATGTCACATGTGTGCGAAAACGTTTGCTCCTCTTTACGCAAAATCGCACGCAGCCGGTAGGATTCGAACCTACGCTCCCAGAGGGAATCTGATTTCGAGTCAGACGCCTTAACCATTCGGCCACGACTGCCGTTAGCGCGGTGTTCTCTCGACACATGCAACTGCTACCGTTTAAAACACTGTGGTGTCAGAAAACGGCGTAGCTGCATTATTTTCCGTAGCGTTTCCACCGCTACCAGACGAAACGCTACCAAAGTATTAAAATTTCCGCCCGGACAGGGACTTGAACCCTGGACCCTTAGGTTAAAAGCCTAATGCTCTACCGACTGAGCTATCCGGGCTCACACAAGGCTGCAAAACCTCCCACGATGCACAACTATACATTGACTCATGTCCTTTACTGTTGTTCAATCGCTGCATGGGGCCGTTACTAATAAAACGTCGCCCAAATGCTGTCTACAAACTTATCGCGCTAAGCCCGTAACACACTATCGAAGACTGCTGACACACGATGCAACAACAAATTGTACCAGTTGTTACGTCTCATACGTTGGAGCAGAGAATTTACGTGTTTTGTCGACACTCACTGGGCAATTGGAAAATTCACAAGCATTTCGAATGCAATGTTTCCCACGCTTTCGCTCATTTCACGGTTCCGTTGAAGATGTTCTTCACCACCTGACACAGAAAAGGGAATGCAGTCGGTAGGATATTTTTAATTCTTTTGCTTCTAAGGGAGTTAGTTGTCTAGTAAGTTCCTCTTATGGCATGCAATAGACAACCAGAACAGCTACAGGAGAGGGTCAGTTTTGTTGTCAGCGGTAGTTGCATTATCACAAACGCAGAGTAATTCCATTGGCGTCGCATGAAAACGAATACCTGCCGAAACCCGGGATCGAACCAGGGACCTTTAGATCTTCAGTCTAACGCTCTCCCAACTGAGCTATTTCGGCTGACGTCGAAGGTTGCCATTTGCATGTGTTCGTTAATTTGTGCCTCGTTGCCAATTTCACAGTCACCTTCGTCTGATAAGACATAGGGACGCTGAAGGGCGAGCAGCCGATGCAGTGAAGTTCCACACACATTTCTTCAGCTTCCGTCATCGTAACAAGCAAACATGTCGACTCGATTCGTGTGATATTGAATTCGCTGACTTGACATGACGCCACGCTGACGCTAGAAAACACGTGCTATATCGATGCCAGGGGCAACTCGTGTGCAGAGAACGAGACACAAGAAGGAGTGAGCCTCTCCACCATATGAGAGGCAGTATCTAGCAGATACACACGGTAAAACATTCGACTTGCGTTAGCTCATAAATTGCTACACGTCATCGTCTGCAAGCTAAAATGGACACATCTGCACTGCCTAGTGAGGCGACACTTGTACTAACACCTGGTGGACGGCTGTGAGACTAGGAGATGAGCTGCGGCTTCTGGGGGCGACTGTAACGCTGCGCCCTCGATCAAATAACACTGCACATTGCTGGTGACCCACATGTTTAGTAGTGACGCAACTGCTAGGATGCAGCTCAACGTCCGCCTTTTGAGAGCGAGAAAATTTTCGCAGTCGGCAGGACTCGAACCTACGCTCCCAGAGGGAATCTGATTTCAAGTCAGACGCCTTAACCACTCGGCCACGACTGCCGGTGGCGGAAGCGACTCCCGACAAGTGAAGCCGCCATCTTTAGAAGCAATCTGATGGCAGAAAACGGCGTGGCCTCACTCTTTGCTGTAGGGTTTCCATTAGCCGTTACGAAAGTGTACTAATTTCCCACTGACTTATGGCTCCAATGGCGACTTCACCGACTTCCCACTGACGCACCGCTGACGCTAGTTTTCTGTCGTCTTAAAACGATGGACATACCTCCAAGCAGCTGCGAGATCTTAAGAAAAGAAAAAAAAACGCTGCACCACTGCTTTTGCCGCACTCGAATGATTGAAATTGCGATTCATAAAAAGAAAATGAAATGTCCGCTCTGTCCAACACTTTCGAGCACATCTGTGTACTCACCATCTCAGCGACGGCTTTCTGCAGTCCCAGCGTCAGTGCGAGGTGAACCGAAAGGCACAGTAAGTAGCTGTCGTCGCGAAAACTCAGTATTCTTAAAACGGAAATTTTCGTCTTGTTGAGAATGGCATCACTGGTTGCACCCGCATTCGCCCACGCATGTCACATGTGTGCGAAAACGTTTGCTCCTCTTTACGCAAAATCGCACGCAGCCGGTAGGATTCGAACCTACGCTCCCAGAGGGAATCTGATTTCGAGTCAGACGCCTTAACCATTCGGCCACGACTGCCGTTAGCGCGGTGTTCTCTCGACACATGCAACTGCTACCGTTTAAAACACTGTGGTGTCAGAAAACGGCGTAGCTGCATTATTTTCCGTAGCGTTTCCACCGCTACCAGACGAATCGCTACCAAAGTATTAAAATTTCCGCCCGGACAGGGACTTGAACCCTGGACCCTTAGGTTAAAAGCCTAATGCTCTACCGACTGAGCTATCCGGGCTCACACAAGGCTGCAAAACCTCCCACGATGCACAACTATACATTGACTCATGTCCTTTACTGTTGTTCAATCGCTGCATGGGGCCGTTACTAATAAAACGTCGCCCAAATGCTGTCTACAAACTTATCGCGCTAAGCCCGTAACACACTATCGAAGACTGCTGACACACGATGCAACAACAAATTGTACCAGTTGTTACGTCTCATACGTTGGAGCAGAGAATTTACGTGTTTTGTCGACACTCACTGGGCAATTGGAAAATTCACAAGCATTTCGAATGCAATGTTTCCCACGCTTTCGCTCATTTCACGGTTCCGTTGAAGATGTTCTTCACCACCTGACACAGAAAAGGGAATGCAGTCGGTAGGATATTTTTAATTCTTTTGCTTCTAAGGGAGTTAGTTGTCTAGTAAGTTCCTCTTATGGCATGCAATAGACAACCAGAACAGCTACAGGAGAGGGTCAGTTTTGTTGTCAGCGGTAGTTGCATTATCACAAACGCAGAGTAATTCCATTGGCGTCGCATGAAAACGAATACCTGCCGAAACCCGGGATCGAACCAGGGACCTTTAGATCTTCAGTCTAACGCTCTCCCAACTGAGCTATTTCGGCTGACGTCGAAGGTTGCCATTTGCATGTGTTCGTTAATTTGTGCCTCGTTGCCAATTTCAGTCACCTTCGTCTGATAAGACATAGGGACGCTGAAGGGCGAGCAGCCGATGCAGTGAAGTTCCACACACATTTCTTCAGCTTCCGTCATCGTAACAAGCAAACATGTCGACTCGATTCGTGTGATATTGAATTCGCTGACTTGACGTGACGCCACGCTGACGCTAGAAAACACGTGCTATATCGATGCCAGGGGCAACTCGTGTGCAGAGAACGAGACACAAGAAGGAGTGAGCCTCTCCACCATATGAGAGGCAGTATCTAGCAGATACACACGGTAAAACATTCGACTTGCGTTAGCTCATAAATTGCTACACGTCATCGTCTGCAAGCTAAAATGGACACATCTGCACTGCCCAGTGAGGCGACACTTGTACTAACACCTGGTGGACGGCTGTGAGACTAGGAGATGAGCTGCGGCTTCTGGGGGCGACTGTAACGCTGCGCCCTCGATCAAATAACACTGCACATTGCTGGTGACCCACATGTTTAGTAGTGACGCAACTGCTAGGATGCAGCTCAACGTCCGCCTTTTGAGAGCGAGAAAATTTTCGCAGTCGGCAGGACTCGAACCTACGCTCCCAGAGGGAATCTGATTTCAAGTCAGACGCCTTAACCACTCGGCCACGACTGCCGGTGGCGGAAGCGACTCCCGACAAGTGAAGCCGCCATCTTTAGAAGCAATCTGATGGCAGAAAACGGCGTGGCCTCACTCTTTGCTGTAGGGTTTCCATTAGCCGTTACGAAAGTGTACTAATTTCCCACTGACTTATGGCTCCAATGGCGACTTCACCGACTTCCCACTGACGCACCGCTGACGCTAGTTTTCTGTCGTCTTAAAACGATGGACATACCTCCAAGCAGCTGCGAGATCTTAAGAAAAGAAAAAAAAACGCTGCACCACTGCTTTTGCCGCACTCGAATGATTGAAATTGCGATTCATAAAAAGAAAATGAAATGTCCGCTCTGTCCAACACTTTCGAGCACATCTGTGTACTCACCATCTCAGCGACGGCTTTCTGCAGTCCCAGCGTCAGTGCGAGGTGAACCGAAAGGCACAGTAAGTAGCTGTCGTCGCGAAAACTCAGTATTCTTAAAACGGAAATTTTCGTCTTGTTGAGAATGGCATCACTGGTTGCACCCGCATTCGCCCACGCATGTCACATGTGTGCGAAAACGTTTGCTCCTCTTTACGCAAAATCGCACGCAGCCGGTAGGATTCGAACCTACGCTCCCAGAGGGAATCTGATTTCGAGTCAGACGCCTTAACCACTCGGCCACGACTGCCGTTAGCGCGGTGTTCTCTCGACACATGCAACTGCTACCGTTTAAAACACTGTGGTGTCAGAAAACGGCGTAGCTGCATTATTTTCCGTAGCGTTTCCACCGCTACCAGACGAATCGCTACCAAAGTATTAAAATTTCCGCCCGGACAGGGACTTGAACCCTGGACCCTTAGGTTAAAAGCCTAATGCTCTACCGACTGAGCTATCCGGGCTCACACAAGGCTGCAAAACCTCCCACGATGCACAACTATACATTGACTCATGTCCTTTACTGTTGTTCAATCGCTGCATGGGGCCGTTACTAATAAAACGTCGCCCAAATGCTGTCTACAAACTTATCGCGCTAAGCCCGTAACACACTATCGAAGACTGCTGACACACGATGCAACAACAAATTGTACCAGTTGTTACGTCTCATACGTTGGAGCAGAGAATTTACGTGTTTTGTCGACACTCACTGGGCAATTGGAAAATTCACAAGCATTTCGAATGCAATGTTTCCCACGCTTTCGCTCATTTCACGGTTCCGTTGAAGATGTTCTTCACCACCTGACACAGAAAAGGGAATGCAGTCGGTAGGATATTTTTAATTCTTTTGCTTCTAAGGGAGTTAGTTGTCTAGTAAGTTCCTCTTATGGCATGCAATAGACAACCAGAACAGCTACAGGAGAGGGTCAGTTTTGTTGTCAGCGGTAGTTGCATTATCACAAACGCAGAGTAATTCCATTGGCGTCGCATGAAAACGAATACCTGCCGAAACCCGGGATCGAACCAGGGACCTTTAGATCTTCAGTCTAACGCTCTCCCAACTGAGCTATTTCGGCTGACGTCGAAGGTTGCCATTTGCATGTGTTCGTTAATTTGTGCCTCGTTGCCAATTTCACAGTCACCTTCGTCTGATAAGACATAGGGACGCTGAAGGGCGAGCAGCCGATGCAGTGAAGTTCCACACACATTTCTTCAGCTTCCGTCATCGTAACAAGCAAACATGTCGACTCGATTCGTGTGATATTGAATTCGCTGACTTGACGTGACGCCACGCTGACGCTAGAAAACACGTGCTATATCGATGCCAGGGGCAACTCGTGTGCAGAGAACGAGACACAAGAAGGAGTGAGCCTCTCCACCATATGAGAGGCAGTATCTAGCAGATACACACGGTAAAACATTCGACTTGCGTTAGCTCATAAATTGCTACACGTCATCGTCTGCAAGCTAAAATGGACACATCTGCACTGCCCAGTGAGGCGACACTTGTACTAACACCTGGTGGACGGCTGTGAGACTAGGAGATGAGCTGCGGCTTCTGGGGGCGACTGTAACGCTGCGCCCTCGATCAAATAACACTGCACATTGCTGGTGACCCACATGTTTAGTAGTGACGCAACTGCTAGGATGCAGCTCAACGTCCGCCTTTTGAGAGCGAGAAAATTTTCGCAGTCGGCAGGACTCGAACCTACGCTCCCAGAGGGAATCTGATTTCAAGTCAGACGCCTTAACCACTCGGCCACGACTGCCGGTGGCGGAAGCGACTCCCGACAAGTGAAGCCGCCATCTTTAGAAGCAATCTGATGGCAGAAAACGGCGTGGCCTCACTCTTTGCTGTAGGGTTTCCATTAGCCGTTACGAAAGTGTACTAATTTCCCACTGACTTATGGCTCCAATGGCGACTTCACCGACTTCCCACTGACGCACCGCTGACGCTAGTTTTCTGTCGTCTTAAAACGATGGACATACCTCCAAGCAGCTGCGAGATCTTAAGAAAAGAAAAAAAAACGCTGCACCACTGCTTTTGCCGCACTCGAATGATTGAAATTGCGATTCATAAAAAGAAAATGAAATGTCCGCTCTGTCCAACACTTTCGAGCACATCTGTGTACTCACCATCTCAGCGACGGCTTTCTGCAGTCCCAGCGTCAGTGCGAGGTGAACCGAAAGGCACAGTAAGTAGCTGTCGTCGCGAAAACTCAGTATTCTTAAAACGGAAATTTTCGTCTTGTTGAGAATGGCATCACTGGTTGCACCCGCATTCGCCCACGCATGTCACATGTGTGCGAAAACGTTTGCTCCTCTTTACGCAAAATCGCACGCAGCCGGTAGGATTCGAACCTACGCTCCCAGAGGGAATCTGATTTCGAGTCAGACGCCTTAACCATTCGGCCACGACTGCCGTTAGCGCGGTGTTCTCTCGACACATGCAACTGCTACCGTTTAAAACACTGTGGTGTCAGAAAACGGCGTAGCTGCATTATTTTCCGTAGCGTTTCCACCGCTACCAGACGAAACGCTACCAAAGTATTAAAATTTCCGCCCGGACAGGGACTTGAACCCTGGACCCTTAGGTTAAAAGCCTAATGCTCTACCGACTGAGCTATCCGGGCTCACACAAGGCTGCAAAACCTCCCACGATGCACAACTATACATTGACTCATGTCCTTTACTGTTGTTCAATCGCTGCATGGGGCCGTTACTAATAAAACGTCGCCCAAATGCTGTCTACAAACTTATCGCGCTAAGCCCGTAACACACTATCGAAGACTGCTGACACACGATGCAACAACAAATTGTACCAGTTGTTACGTCTCATACGTTGGAGCAGAGAATTTACGTGTTTTGTCGACACTCACTGGGCAATTGGAAAATTCACAAGCATTTCGAATGCAATGTTTCCCACGCTTTCGCTCATTTCACGGTTCCGTTGAAGATGTTCTTCACCACCTGACACAGAAAAGGGAATGCAGTCGGTAGGATATTTTTAATTCTTTTGCTTCTAAGGGAGTTAGTTGTCTAGTAAGTTCCTCTTATGGCATGCAATAGACAACCAGAACAGCTACAGGAGAGGGTCAGTTTTGTTGTCAGCGGTAGTTGCATTATCACAAACGCAGAGTAATTCCATTGGCGTCGCATGAAAACGAATACCTGCCGAAACCCGGGATCGAACCAGGGACCTTTAGATCTTCAGTCTAACGCTCTCCCAACTGAGCTATTTCGGCTGACGTCGAAGGTTGCCATTTGCATGTGTTCGTTAATTTGTGCCTCGTTGCCAATTTCACAGTCACCTTCGTCTGATAAGACATAGGGACGCTGAAGGGCGAGCAGCCGATGCAGTGAAGTTCCACACACATTTCTTCAGCTTCCGTCATCGTAACAAGCAAACATGTCGACTCGATTCGTGTGATATTGAATTCGCTGACTTGACATGACGCCACGCTGACGCTAGAAAACACGTGCTATATCGATGCCAGGGGCAACTCGTGTGCAGAGAACGAGACACAAGAAGGAGTGAGCCTCTCCACCATATGAGAGGCAGTATCTAGCAGATACACACGGTAAAACATTCGACTTGCGTTAGCTCATAAATTGCTACACGTCATCGTCTGCAAGCTAAAATGGACACATCTGCACTGCCTAGTGAGGCGACACTTGTACTAACACCTGGTGGACGGCTGTGAGACTAGGAGATGAGCTGCGGCTTCTGGGGGCGACTGTAACGCTGCGCCCTCGATCAAATAACACTGCACATTGCTGGTGACCCACATGTTTAGTAGTGACGCAACTGCTAGGATGCAGCTCAACGTCCGCCTTTTGAGAGCGAGAAAATTTTCGCAGTCGGCAGGACTCGAACCTACGCTCCCAGAGGGAATCTGATTTCAAGTCAGACGCCTTAACCACTCGGCCACGACTGCCGGTGGCGGAAGCGACTCCCGACAAGTGAAGCCGCCATCTTTAGAAGCAATCTGATGGCAGAAAACGGCGTGGCCTCACTCTTTGCTGTAGGGTTTCCATTAGCCGTTACGAAAGTGTACTAATTTCCCACTGACTTATGGCTCCAATGGCGACTTCACCGACTTCCCACTGACGCACCGCTGACGCTAGTTTTCTGTCGTCTTAAAACGATGGACATACCTCCAAGCAGCTGCGAGATCTTAAGAAAAGAAAAAAAAACGCTGCACCACTGCTTTTGCCGCACTCGAATGATTGAAATTGCGATTCATAAAAAGAAAATGAAATGTCCGCTCTGTCCAACACTTTCGAGCACATCTGTGTACTCACCATCTCAGCGACGGCTTTCTGCAGTCCCAGCGTCAGTGCGAGGTGAACCGAAAGGCACAGTAAGTAGCTGTCGTCGCGAAAACTCAGTATTCTTAAAACGGAAATTTTCGTCTTGTTGAGAATGGCATCACTGGTTGCACCCGCATTCGCCCACGCATGTCACATGTGTGCGAAAACGTTTGCTCCTCTTTACGCAAAATCGCACGCAGCCGGTAGGATTCGAACCTACGCTCCCAGAGGGAATCTGATTTCGAGTCAGACGCCTTAACCATTCGGCCACGACTGCCGTTAGCGCGGTGTTCTCTCGACACATGCAACTGCTACCGTTTAAAACACTGTGGTGTCAGAAAACGGCGTAGCTGCATTATTTTCCGTAGCGTTTCCACCGCTACCAGACGAATCGCTACCAAAGTATTAAAATTTCCGCCCGGACAGGGACTTGAACCCTGGACCCTTAGGTTAAAAGCCTAATGCTCTACCGACTGAGCTATCCGGGCTCACACAAGGCTGCAAAACCTCCCACGATGCACAACTATACATTGACTCATGTCCTTTACTGTTGTTCAATCGCTGCATGGGGCCGTTACTAATAAAACGTCGCCCAAATGCTGTCTACAAACTTATCGCGCTAAGCCCGTAACACACTATCGAAGACTGCTGACACACGATGCAACAACAAATTGTACCAGTTGTTACGTCTCATACGTTGGAGCAGAGAATTTACGTGTTTTGTCGACACTCACTGGGCAATTGGAAAATTCACAAGCATTTCGAATGCAATGTTTCCCACGCTTTCGCTCATTTCACGGTTCCGTTGAAGATGTTCTTCACCACCTGACACAGAAAAGGGAATGCAGTCGGTAGGATATTTTTAATTCTTTTGCTTCTAAGGGAGTTAGTTGTCTAGTAAGTTCCTCTTATGGCATGCAATAGACAACCAGAACAGCTACAGGAGAGGGTCAGTTTTGTTGTCAGCGGTAGTTGCATTATCACAAACGCAGAGTAATTCCATTGGCGTCGCATGAAAACGAATACCTGCCGAAACCCGGGATCGAACCAGGGACCTTTAGATCTTCAGTCTAACGCTCTCCCAACTGAGCTATTTCGGCTGACGTCGAAGGTTGCCATTTGCATGTGTTCGTTAATTTGTGCCTCGTTGCCAATTTCAGTCACCTTCGTCTGATAAGACATAGGGACGCTGAAGGGCGAGCAGCCGATGCAGTGAAGTTCCACACACATTTCTTCAGCTTCCGTCATCGTAACAAGCAAACATGTCGACTCGATTCGTGTGATATTGAATTCGCTGACTTGACGTGACGCCACGCTGACGCTAGAAAACACGTGCTATATCGATGCCAGGGGCAACTCGTGTGCAGAGAACGAGACACAAGAAGGAGTGAGCCTCTCCACCATATGAGAGGCAGTATCTAGCAGATACACACGGTAAAACATTCGACTTGCGTTAGCTCATAAATTGCTACACGTCATCGTCTGCAAGCTAAAATGGACACATCTGCACTGCCCAGTGAGGCGACACTTGTACTAACACCTGGTGGACGGCTGTGAGACTAGGAGATGAGCTGCGGCTTCTGGGGGCGACTGTAACGCTGCGCCCTCGATCAAATAACACTGCACATTGCTGGTGACCCACATGTTTAGTAGTGACGCAACTGCTAGGATGCAGCTCAACGTCCGCCTTTTGAGAGCGAGAAAATTTTCGCAGTCGGCAGGACTCGAACCTACGCTCCCAGAGGGAATCTGATTTCAAGTCAGACGCCTTAACCACTCGGCCACGACTGCCGGTGGCGGAAGCGACTCCCGACAAGTGAAGCCGCCATCTTTAGAAGCAATCTGATGGCAGAAAACGGCGTGGCCTCACTCTTTGCTGTAGGGTTTCCATTAGCCGTTACGAAAGTGTACTAATTTCCCACTGACTTATGGCTCCAATGGCGACTTCACCGACTTCCCACTGACGCACCGCTGACGCTAGTTTTCTGTCGTCTTAAAACGATGGACATACCTCCAAGCAGCTGCGAGATCTTAAGAAAAGAAAAAAAAACGCTGCACCACTGCTTTTGCCGCACTCGAATGATTGAAATTGCGATTCATAAAAAGAAAATGAAATGTCCGCTCTGTCCAACACTTTCGAGCACATCTGTGTACTCACCATCTCAGCGACGGCTTTCTGCAGTCCCAGCGTCAGTGCGAGGTGAACCGAAAGGCACAGTAAGTAGCTGTCGTCGCGAAAACTCAGTATTCTTAAAACGGAAATTTTCGTCTTGTTGAGAATGGCATCACTGGTTGCACCCGCATTCGCCCACGCATGTCACATGTGTGCGAAAACGTTTGCTCCTCTTTACGCAAAATCGCACGCAGCCGGTAGGATTCGAACCTACGCTCCCAGAGGGAATCTGATTTCGAGTCAGACGCCTTAACCACTCGGCCACGACTGCCGTTAGCGCGGTGTTCTCTCGACACATGCAACTGCTACCGTTTAAAACACTGTGGTGTCAGAAAACGGCGTAGCTGCATTATTTTCCGTAGCGTTTCCACCGCTACCAGACGAATCGCTACCAAAGTATTAAAATTTCCGCCCGGACAGGGACTTGAACCCTGGACCCTTAGGTTAAAAGCCTAATGCTCTACCGACTGAGCTATCCGGGCTCACACAAGGCTGCAAAACCTCCCACGATGCACAACTATACATTGACTCATGTCCTTTACTGTTGTTCAATCGCTGCATGGGGCCGTTACTAATAAAACGTCGCCCAAATGCTGTCTACAAACTTATCGCGCTAAGCCCGTAACACACTATCGAAGACTGCTGACACACGATGCAACAACAAATTGTACCAGTTGTTACGTCTCATACGTTGGAGCAGAGAATTTACGTGTTTTGTCGACACTCACTGGGCAATTGGAAAATTCACAAGCATTTCGAATGCAATGTTTCCCACGCTTTCGCTCATTTCACGGTTCCGTTGAAGATGTTCTTCACCACCTGACACAGAAAAGGGAATGCAGTCGGTAGGATATTTTTAATTCTTTTGCTTCTAAGGGAGTTAGTTGTCTAGTAAGTTCCTCTTATGGCATGCAATAGACAACCAGAACAGCTACAGGAGAGGGTCAGTTTTGTTGTCAGCGGTAGTTGCATTATCACAAACGCAGAGTAATTCCATTGGCGTCGCATGAAAACGAATACCTGCCGAAACCCGGGATCGAACCAGGGACCTTTAGATCTTCAGTCTAACGCTCTCCCAACTGAGCTATTTCGGCTGACGTCGAAGGTTGCCATTTGCATGTGTTCGTTAATTTGTGCCTCGTTGCCAATTTCACAGTCACCTTCGTCTGATAAGACATAGGGACGCTGAAGGGCGAGCAGCCGATGCAGTGAAGTTCCACACACATTTCTTCAGCTTCCGTCATCGTAACAAGCAAACATGTCGACTCGATTCGTGTGATATTGAATTCGCTGACTTGACGTGACGCCACGCTGACGCTAGAAAACACGTGCTATATCGATGCCAGGGGCAACTCGTGTGCAGAGAACGAGACACAAGAAGGAGTGAGCCTCTCCACCATATGAGAGGCAGTATCTAGCAGATACACACGGTAAAACATTCGACTTGCGTTAGCTCATAAATTGCTACACGTCATCGTCTGCAAGCTAAAATGGACACATCTGCACTGCCCAGTGAGGCGACACTTGTACTAACACCTGGTGGACGGCTGTGAGACTAGGAGATGAGCTGCGGCTTCTGGGGGCGACTGTAACGCTGCGCCCTCGATCAAATAACACTGCACATTGCTGGTGACCCACATGTTTAGTAGTGACGCAACTGCTAGGATGCAGCTCAACGTCCGCCTTTTGAGAGCGAGAAAATTTTCGCAGTCGGCAGGACTCGAACCTACGCTCCCAGAGGGAATCTGATTTCAAGTCAGACGCCTTAACCACTCGGCCACGACTGCCGGTGGCGGAAGCGACTCCCGACAAGTGAAGCCGCCATCTTTAGAAGCAATCTGATGGCAGAAAACGGCGTGGCCTCACTCTTTGCTGTAGGGTTTCCATTAGCCGTTACGAAAGTGTACTAATTTCCCACTGACTTATGGCTCCAATGGCGACTTCACCGACTTCCCACTGACGCACCGCTGACGCTAGTTTTCTGTCGTCTTAAAACGATGGACATACCTCCAAGCAGCTGCGAGATCTTAAGAAAAGAAAAAAAAACGCTGCACCACTGCTTTTGCCGCACTCGAATGATTGAAATTGCGATTCATAAAAAGAAAATGAAATGTCCGCTCTGTCCAACACTTTCGAGCACATCTGTGTACTCACCATCTCAGCGACGGCTTTCTGCAGTCCCAGCGTCAGTGCGAGGTGAACCGAAAGGCACAGTAAGTAGCTGTCGTCGCGAAAACTCAGTATTCTTAAAACGGAAATTTTCGTCTTGTTGAGAATGGCATCACTGGTTGCACCCGCATTCGCCCACGCATGTCATATGTGTGCGAAAACGTTTGCTCCTCTTTACGCAAAATCGCACGCAGCCGGTAGGATTCGAACCTACGCTCCCAGAGGGAATCTGATTTCGAGTCAGACGCCTTAACCACTCGGCCACGACTGCCGTTAGCGCGGTGTTCTCTCGACACATGCAACTGCTACCGTTTAAAACACTGTGGTGTCAGAAAACGGCGTAGCTGCATTATTTTCCGTAGCGTTTCCACCGCTACCAGACGAATCGCTACCAAAGTATTAAAATTTCCGCCCGGACAGGGACTTGAACCCTGGACCCTTAGGTTAAAAGCCTAATGCTCTACCGACTGAGCTATCCGGGCTCACACAAGGCTGCAAAACCTCCCACGATGCACAACTATACATTGACTCATGTCCTTTACTGTTGTTCAATCGCTGCATGGGGCCGTTACTAATAAAACGTCGCCCAAATGCTGTCTACAAACTTATCGCGCTAAGCCCGTAACACACTATCGAAGACTGCTGACACACGATGCAACAACAAATTGTACCAGTTGTTACGTCTCATACGTTGGAGCAGAGAATTTACGTGTTTTGTCGACACTCACTGGGCAATTGGAAAATTCACAAGCATTTCGAATGCAATGTTTCCCACGCTTTCGCTCATTTCACGGTTCCGTTGAAGATGTTCTTCACCACCTGACACAGAAAAGGGAATGCAGTCGGTAGGATATTTTTAATTCTTTTGCTTCTAAGGGAGTTAGTTGTCTAGTAAGTTCCTCTTATGGCATGCAATAGACAACCAGAACAGCTACAGGAGAGGGTCAGTTTTGTTGTCAGCGGTAGTTGCATTATCACAAACGCAGAGTAATTCCATTGGCGTCGCATGAAAACGAATACCTGCCGAAACCCGGGATCGAACCAGGGACCTTTAGATCTTCAGTCTAACGCTCTCCCAACTGAGCTATTTCGGCTGACGTCGAAGGTTGCCATTTGCATGTGTTCGTTAATTTGTGCCTCGTTGCCAATTTCACAGTCACCTTCGTCTGATAAGACATAGGGACGCTGAAGGGCGAGCAGCCGATGCAGTGAAGTTCCACACACATTTCTTCAGCTTCCGTCATCGTAACAAGCAAACATGTCGACTCGATTCGTGTGATATTGAATTCGCTGACTTGACGTGACGCCACGCTGACGCTAGAAAACACGTGCTATATCGATGCCAGGGGCAACTCGTGTGCAGAGAACGAGACACAAGAAGGAGTGAGCCTCTCCACCATATGAGAGGCAGTATCTAGCAGATACACACGGTAAAACATTCGACTTGCGTTAGCTCATAAATTGCTACACGTCATCGTCTGCAAGCTAAAATGGACACATCTGCACTGCCCAGTGAGGCGACACTTGTACTAACACCTGGTGGACGGCTGTGAGACTAGGAGATGAGCTGCGGCTTCTGGGGGCGACTGTAACGCTGCACCCTCGATCAAATAACACTGCACATTGCTGGTGACCCACATGTTTAGTAGTGACGCAACTGCTAGGATGCAGCTCAACGTCCGCCTTTTGAGAGCGAGAAAATTTTCGCAGTCGGCAGGACTCGAACCTACGCTCCCAGAGGGAATCTGATTTCAAGTCAGACGCCTTAACCACTCGGCCACGACTGCCGGTGGCAGAAGCGACTCCCGACAAGTGAAGCCGCCATCTTTAGAAGCAATCTGATGGCAGAAAACGGCGTGGCCTCACTCTTTGCTGTAGGGTTTCCATTAGCCGTTACGAAAGTGTACTAATTTCCCACTGACTTATGGCTCCAATGGCGACTTCACCGACTTCCCACTGACGCACCGCTGACGCTAGTTTTCTGTCGTCTTAAAACGATGGACATACCTCCAAGCAGCTGCGAGATCTTAAGAAAAGAAAAAAAAACGCTGCACCACTGCTTTTGCCGCACTCGAATGATTGAAATTGCGATTCATAAAAAGAAAATGAAATGTCCGCTCTGTCCAACACTTTCGAGCACATCTGTGTACTCACCATCTCAGCGACGGCTTTCTGCAGTCCCAGCGTCAGTGCGAGGTGAACCGAAAGGCACAGTAAGTAGCTGTCGTCGCGAAAACTCAGTATTCTTAAAACGGAAATTTTCGTCTTGTTGAGAATGGCATCACTGGTTGCACCCGCATTCGCCCACGCATGTCACATGTGTGCGAAAACGTTTGCTCCTCTTTACGCAAAATCGCACGCAGCCGGTAGGATTCGAACCTACGCTCCCAGAGGGAATCTGATTTCGAGTCAGACGCCTTAACCACTCGGCCACGACTGCCGTTAGCGCGGTGTTCTCTCGACACATGCAACTGCTACCGTTTAAAACACTGTGGTGTCAGAAAACGGCGTAGCTGCATTATTTTCCGTAGCGTTTCCACCGCTACCAGACGAATCGCTACCAAAGTATTAAAATTTCCGCCCGGACAGGGACTTGAACCCTGGACCCTTAGGTTAAAAGCCTAATGCTCTACCGACTGAGCTATCCGGGCTCACACAAGGCTGCAAAACCTCCCACGATGCACAACTATACATTGACTCATGTCCTTTACTGTTGTTCAATCGCTGCATGGGGCCGTTACTAATAAAACGTCGCCCAAATGCTGTCTACAAACTTATCGCGCTAAGCCCGTAACACACTATCGAAGACTGCTGACACACGATGCAACAACAAATTGTACCAGTTGTTACGTCTCATACGTTGGAGCAGAGAATTTACGTGTTTTGTCGACACTCACTGGGCAATTGGAAAATTCACAAGCATTTCGAATGCAATGTTTCCCACGCTTTCGCTCATTTCACGGTTCCGTTGAAGATGTTCTTCACCACCTGACACAGAAAAGGGAATGCAGTCGGTAGGATATTTTTAATTCTTTTGCTTCTAAGGGAGTTAGTTGTCTAGTAAGTTCCTCTTATGGCATGCAATAGACAACCAGAACAGCTACAGGAGAGGGTCAGTTTTGTTGTCAGCGGTAGTTGCATTATCACAAACGCAGAGTAATTCCATTGGCGTCGCATGAAAACGAATACCTGCCGAAACCCGGGATCGAACCAGGGACCTTTAGATCTTCAGTCTAACGCTCTCCCAACTGAGCTATTTCGGCTGACGTCGAAGGTTGCCATTTGCATGTGTTCGTTAATTTGTGCCTCGTTGCCAATTTCACAGTCACCTTCGTCTGATAAGACATAGGGACGCTGAAGGGCGAGCAGCCGATGCAGTGAAGTTCCACACACATTTCTTCAGCTTCCGTCATCGTAACAAGCAAACATGTCGACTCGATTCGTGTGATATTGAATTCGCTGACTTGACGTGACGCCACGCTGACGCTAGAAAACACGTGCTATATCGATGCCAGGGGCAACTCGTGTGCAGAGAACGAGACACAAGAAGGAGTGAGCCTCTCCACCATATGAGAGGCAGTATCTAGCAGATACACACGGTAAAACATTCGACTTGCGTTAGCTCATAAATTGCTACACGTCATCGTCTGCAAGCTAAAATGGACACATCTGCACTGCCCAGTGAGGCGACACTTGTACTAACACCTGGTGGACGGCTGTGAGACTAGGAGATGAGCTGCGGCTTCTGGGGGCGACTGTAACGCTGCGCCCTCGATCAAATAACACTGCACATTGCTGGTGACCCACATGTTTAGTAGTGACGCAACTGCTAGGATGCAGCTCAACGTCCGCCTTTTGAGAGCGAGAAAATTTTCGCAGTCGGCAGGACTCGAACCTACGCTCCCAGAGGGAATCTGATTTCAAGTCAGACGCCTTAACCACTCGGCCACGACTGCCGGTGGCGGAAGCGACTCCCGACAAGTGAAGCCGCCATCTTTAGAAGCAATCTGATGGCAGAAAACGGCGTGGCCTCACTCTTTGCTGTAGGGTTTCCATTAGCCGTTACGAAAGTGTACTAATTTCCCACTGACTTATGGCTCCAATGGCGACTTCACCGACTTCCCACTGACGCACCGCTGACGCTAGTTTTCTGTCGTCTTAAAACGATGGACATACCTCCAAGCAGCTGCGAGATCTTAAGAAAAGAAAAAAAAACGCTGCACCACTGCTTTTGCCGCACTCGAATGATTGAAATTGCGATTCATAAAAAGAAAATGAAATGTCCGCTCTGTCCAACACTTTCGAGCACATCTGTGTACTCACCATCTCAGCGACGGCTTTCTGCAGTCCCAGCGTCAGTGCGAGGTGAACCGAAAGGCACAGTAAGTAGCTGTCGTCGCGAAAACTCAGTATTCTTAAAACGGAAATTTTCGTCTTGTTGAGAATGGCATCACTGGTTGCACCCGCATTCGCCCACGCATGTCACATGTGTGCGAAAACGTTTGCTCCTCTTTACGCAAAATCGCACGCAGCCGGTAGGATTCGAACCTACGCTCCCAGAGGGAATCTGATTTCGAGTCAGACGCCTTAACCACTCGGCCACGACTGCCGTTAGCGCGGTGTTCTCTCGACACATGCAACTGCTACCGTTTAAAACACTGTGGTGTCAGAAAACGGCGTAGCTGCATTATTTTCCGTAGCGTTTCCACCGCTACCAGACGAATCGCTACCAAAGTATTAAAATTTCCGCCCGGACAGGGACTTGAACCCTGGACCCTTAGGTTAAAAGCCTAATGCTCTACCGACTGAGCTATCCGGGCTCACACAAGGCTGCAAAACCTCCCACGATGCACAACTATACATTGACTCATGTCCTTTACTGTTGTTCAATCGCTGCATGGGGCCGTTACTAATAAAACGTCGCCCAAATGCTGTCTACAAACTTATCGCGCTAAGCCCGTAACACACTATCGAAGACTGCTGACACACGATGCAACAACAAATTGTACCAGTTGTTACGTCTCATACGTTGGAGCAGAGAATTTACGTGTTTTGTCGACACTCACTGGGCAATTGGAAAATTCACAAGCATTTCGAATGCAATGTTTCCCACGCTTTCGCTCATTTCACGGTTCCGTTGAAGATGTTCTTCACCACCTGACACAGAAAAGGGAATGCAGTCGGTAGGATATTTTTAATTCTTTTGCTTCTAAGGGAGTTAGTTGTCTAGTAAGTTCCTCTTATGGCATGCAATAGACAACCAGAACAGCTACAGGAGAGGGTCAGTTTTGTTGTCAGCGGTAGTTGCATTATCACAAACGCAGAGTAATTCCATTGGCGTCGCATGAAAACGAATACCTGCCGAAACCCGGGATCGAACCAGGGACCTTTAGATCTTCAGTCTAACGCTCTCCCAACTGAGCTATTTCGGCTGACGTCGAAGGTTGCCATTTGCATGTGTTCGTTAATTTGTGCCTCGTTGCCAATTTCACAGTCACCTTCGTCTGATAAGACATAGGGACGCTGAAGGGCGAGCAGCCGATGCAGTGAAGTTCCACACACATTTCTTCAGCTTCCGTCATCGTAACAAGCAAACATGTCGACTCGATTCGTGTGATATTGAATTCGCTGACTTGACGTGACGCCACGCTGACGCTAGAAAACACGTGCTATATCGATGCCAGGGGCAACTCGTGTGCAGAGAACGAGACACAAGAAGGAGTGAGCCTCTCCACCATATGAGAGGCAGTATCTAGCAGATACACACGGTAAAACATTCGACTTGCGTTAGCTCATAAATTGCTACACGTCATCGTCTGCAAGCTAAAATGGACACATCTGCACTGCCCAGTGAGGCGACACTTGTACTAACACCTGGTGGACGGCTGTGAGACTAGGAGATGAGCTGCGGCTTCTGGGGGCGACTGTAACGCTGCGCCCTCGATCAAATAACACTGCACATTGCTGGTGACCCACGTGTTTAGTAGTGACGCAACTGCTAGGTGCATCCTAGCAACATCCGCCTTTTGAGAGCGAGAAAATTTTCGCAGTCGGCAGGACTCGAACCTACGCTCCCAGAGGGAATCTGATTTCAAGTCAGACGCCTTAACCACTCGGCCACGACTGCCGGTGGCGGAAGCGACTCCCGACAAGTGAAGCCGCCATCTTTAGAAGCAATCTGATGGCAGAAAACGGCGTGGCCTCACTCTTTGCTGTAGGGTTTCCATTAGCCGTTACGAAAGTGTACTAATTTCCCACTGACTTATGGCTCCAATGGCGACTTCACCGACTTCCCACTGACGCACCGCTGACGCTAGTTTTCTGTCGTCTTAAAACGATGGACATACCTCCAAGCAGCTGCGAGATCTTAAGAAAAGAAAAAAAAACGCTGCACCACTGCTTTTGCCGCACTCGAATGATTGAAATTGCGATTCATAAAAAGAAAATGAAATGTCCGCTCTGTCCAACACTTTCGAGCACATCTGTGTACTCACCATCTCAGCGACGGCTTTCTGCAGTCCCAGCGTCAGTGCGAGGTGAACCGAAAGGCACAGTAAGTAGCTGTCGTCGCGAAAACTCAGTATTCTTAAAACGGAAATTTTCGTCTTGTTGAGAATGGCATCACTGGTTGCACCCGCATTCGCCCACGCATGTCACATGTGTGCGAAAACGTTTGCTCCTCTTTACGCAAAATCGCATGCAGCCGGTAGGATTCGAACCTACGCTCCCAGAGGGAATCTGATTTCGAGTCAGACGCCTTAACCACTCGGCCACGACTGCCGTTAGCGCGGTGTTCTCTCGACACATGCAACTGCTACCGTTTAAAACACTGTGGTGTCAGAAAACGGCGTAGCTGCATTATTTTCCGTAGCGTTTCCACCGCTACCAGACGAATCGCTACCAAAGTATTAAAATTTCCGCCCGGACAGGGACTTGAACCCTGGACCCTTAGGTTAAAAGCCTAATGCTCTACCGACTGAGCTATCCGGGCTCACACAAGGCTGCAAAACCTCCCACGATGCACAACTATACATTGACTCATGTCCTTTACTGTTGTTCAATCGCTGCATGGGGCCGTTACTAATAAAACGTCGCCCAAATGCTGTCTACAAACTTATCGCGCTAAGCCCGTAACACACTATCGAAGACTGCTGACACACGATGCAACAACAAATTGTACCAGTTGTTACGTCTCATACGTTGGAGCAGAGAATTTACGTGTTTTGTCGACACTCACTGGGCAATTGGAAAATTCACAAGCATTTCGAATGCAATGTTTCCCACGCTTTCGCTCATTTCACGGTTCCGTTGAAGATGTTCTTCACCACCTGACACAGAAAAGGGAATGCAGTCGGTAGGATATTTTTAATTCTTTTGCTTCTAAGGGAGTTAGTTGTCTAGTAAGTTCCTCTTATGGCATGCAATAGACAACCAGAACAGCTACAGGAGAGGGTCAGTTTTGTTGTCAGCGGTAGTTGCATTATCACAAACGCAGAGTAATTCCATTGGCGTCGCATGAAAACGAATACCTGCCGAAACCCGGGATCGAACCAGGGACCTTTAGATCTTCAGTCTAACGCTCTCCCAACTGAGCTATTTCGGCTGACGTCGAAGGTTGCCATTTGCATGTGTTCGTTAATTTGTGCCTCGTTGCCAATTTCACAGTCACCTTCGTCTGATAAGACATAGGGACGCTGAAGGGCGAGCAGCCGATGCAGTGAAGTTCCACACACATTTCTTCAGCTTCCGTCATCGTAACAAGCAAACATGTCGACTCGATTCGTGTGATATTGAATTCGCTGACTTGACGTGACGCCACGCTGACGCTAGAAAACACGTGCTATATCGATGCCAGGGGCAACTCGTGTGCAGAGAACGAGACACAAGAAGGAGTGAGCCTCTCCACCATATGAGAGGCAGTATCTAGCAGATACACACGGTAAAACATTCGACTTGCGTTAGCTCATAAATTGCTACACGTCATCGTCTGCAAGCTAAAATGGACACATCTGCACTGCCCAGTGAGGCGACACTTGTACTAACACCTGGTGGACGGCTGTGAGACTAGGAGATGAGCTGCGGCTTCTGGGGGCGACTGTAACGCTGCGCCCTCGATCAAATAACACTGCACATTGCTGGTGACCCACATGTTTAGTAGTGACGCAACTGCTAGGATGCAGCTCAACGTCCGCCTTTTGAGAGCGAGAAAATTTTCGCAGTCGGCAGGACTCGAACCTACGCTCCCAGAGGGAATCTGATTTCAAGTCAGACGCCTTAACCACTCGGCCACGACTGCCGGTGGCGGAAGCGACTCCCGACAAGTGAAGCCGCCATCTTTAGAAGCAATCTGATGGCAGAAAACGGCGTGGCCTCACTCTTTGCTGTAGGGTTTCCATTAGCCGTTACGAAAGTGTACTAATTTCCCACTGACTTATGGCTCCAATGGCGACTTCACCGACTTCCCACTGACGCACCGCTGACGCTAGTTTTCTGTCGTCTTAAAACGATGGACATACCTCCAAGCAGCTGCGAGATCTTAAGAAAAGAAAAAAAAACGCTGCACCACTGCTTTTGCCGCACTCGAATGATTGAAATTGCGATTCATAAAAAGAAAATGAAATGTCCGCTCTGTCCAACACTTTCGAGCACATCTGTGTACTCACCATCTCAGCGACGGCTTTCTGCAGTCCCAGCGTCAGTGCGACGTGAACCGAAAGGCACAGTAAGTAGCTGTCGTCGCGAAAACTCAGTATTCTTAAAACGGAAATTTTCGTCTTGTTGAGAATGGCATCACTGGTTGCACCCGCATTCGCCCACGCATGTCACATGTGTGCGAAAACGTTTGCTCCTCTTTACGCAAAATCGCACGCAGCCGGTAGGATTCGAACCTACGCTCCCAGAGGGAATCTGATTTCGAGTCAGACGCCTTAACCACTCGGCCACGACTGCCGTTAGCGCGGTGTTCTCTCGACACATGCAACTGCTACCGTTTAAAACACTGTGGTGTCAGAAAACGGCGTAGCTGCATTATTTTCCGTAGCGTTTCCACCGCTACCAGACGAATCGCTACCAAAGTATTAAAATTTCCGCCCGGACAGGGACTTGAACCCTGGACCCTTAGGTTAAAAGCCTAATGCTCTACCGACTGAGCTATCCGGGCTCACACAAGGCTGCAAAACCTCCCACGATGCACAACTATACATTGACTCATGTCCTTTACTGTTGTTCAATCGCTGCATGGGGCCGTTACTAATAAAACGTCGCCCAAATGCTGTCTACAAACTTATCGCGCTAAGCCCGTAACACACTATCGAAGACTGCTGACACACGATGCAACAACAAATTGTACCAGTTGTTACGTCTCATACGTTGGAGCAGAGAATTTACGTGTTTTGTCGACACTCACTGGGCAATTGGAAAATTCACAAGCATTTCGAATGCAATGTTTCCCACGCTTTCGCTCATTTCACGGTTCCGTTGAAGATGTTCTTCACCACCTGACACAGAAAAGGGAATGCAGTCGGTAGGATATTTTTAATTCTTTTGCTTCTAAGGGAGTTAGTTGTCTAGTAAGTTCCTCTTATGGCATGCAATAGACAACCAGAACAGCTACAGGAGAGGGTCAGTTTTGTTGTCAGCGGTAGTTGCATTATCACAAACGCAGAGTAATTCCATTGGCGTCGCATGAAAACGAATACCTGCCGAAACCCGGGATCGAACCAGGGACCTTTAGATCTTCAGTCTAACGCTCTCCCAACTGAGCTATTTCGGCTGACGTCGAAGGTTGCCATTTGCATGTGTTCGTTAATTTGTGCCTCGTTGCCAATTTCACAGTCACCTTCGTCTGATAAGACATAGGGACGCTGAAGGGCGAGCAGCCGATGCAGTGAAGTTCCACACACATTTCTTCAGCTTCCGTCATCGTAACAAGCAAACATGTCGACTCGATTCGTGTGATATTGAATTCGCTGACTTGACGTGACGCCACGCTGACGCTAGAAAACACGTGCTATATCGATGCCAGGGGCAACTCGTGTGCAGAGAACGAGACACAAGGGAGTGAGCCTCTCCACCATATGAGAGGCAGTATCTAGCAGATACACACGGTAAAACATTCGACTTGCGTTAGCTCATAAATTGCTACACGTCATCGTCTGCAAGCTAAAATGGACACATCTGCACTGCCCAGTGAGGCGACACTTGTACTAACACCTGGTGGACGGCTGTGAGACTAGGAGATGAGCTGCGGCTTCTGGGGGCGACTGTAACGCTGCGCCCTCGATCAAATAACACTGCACATTGCTGGTGACCCACATGTTTAGTAGTGACGCAACTGCTAGGATGCAGCTCAACGTCCGCCTTTTGAGAGCGAGAAAATTTTCGCAGTCGGCAGGACTCGAACCTACGCTCCCAGAGGGAATCTGATTTCAAGTCAGACGCCTTAACCACTCGGCCACGACTGCCGGTGGCGGAAGCGACTCCCGACAAGTGAAGCCGCCATCTTTAGAAGCAATCTGATGGCAGAAAACGGCGTGGCCTCACTCTTTGCTGTAGGGTTTCCATTAGCCGTTACGAAAGTGTACTAATTTCCCACTGACTTATGGCTCCAATGGCGACTTCACCGACTTCCCACTGACGCACCGCTGACGCTAGTTTTCTGTCGTCTTAAAACGATGGACATACCTCCAAGCAGCTGCGAGATCTTAAGAAAAGAAAAAAAAAACGCTGCACCACTGCTTTTGCCGCACTCGAATGATTGAAATTGCGATTCATAAAAAGAAAATGAAATGTCCGCTCTGTCCAACACTTTCGAGCACATCTGTGTACTCACCATCTCAGCGACGGCTTTCTGCAGTCCCAGCGTCAGTGCGAGGTGAACCGAAAGGCACAGTAAGTAGCTGTCGTCGCGAAAACTCAGTATTCTTAAAACGGAAATTTTCGTCTTGTTGAGAATGGCATCACTGGTTGCACCCGCATTCGCCCACGCATGTCACATGTGTGCGAAAACGTTTGCTCCTCTTTACGCAAAATCGCACGCAGCCGGTAGGATTCGAACCTACGCTCCCAGAGGGAATCTGATTTCGAGTCAGACGCCTTAACCACTCGGCCACGACTGCCGTTAGCGCGGTGTTCTCTCGACACATGCAACTGCTACCGTTTAAAACACTGTGGTGTCAGAAAACGGCGTAGCTGCATTATTTTCCGTAGCGTTTCCACCGCTACCAGACGAATCGCTACCAAAGTATTAAAATTTCCGCCCGGACAGGGACTTGAACCCTGGACCCTTAGGTTAAAAGCCTAATGCTCTACCGACTGAGCTATCCGGGCTCACACAAGGCTGCAAAACCTCCCACGATGCACAACTATACATTGACTCATGTCCTTTACTGTTGTTCAATCGCTGCATGGGGCCGTTACTAATAAAACGTCGCCCAAATGCTGTCTACAAACTTATCGCGCTAAGCCCGTAACACACTATCGAAGACTGCTGACACACGATGCAACAACAAATTGTACCAGTTGTTACGTCTCATACGTTGGAGCAGAGAATTTACGTGTTTTGTCGACACTCACTGGGCAATTGGAAAATTCACAAGCATTTCGAATGCAATGTTTCCCACGCTTTCGCTCATTTCACGGTTCCGTTGAAGATGTTCTTCACCACCTGACACAGAAAAGGGAATGCAGTCGGTAGGATATTTTTAATTCTTTTGCTTCTAAGGGAGTTAGTTGTCTAGTAAGTTCCTCTTATGGCATGCAATAGACAACCAGAACAGCTACAGGAGAGGGTCAGTTTTGTTGTCAGCGGTAGTTGCATTATCACAAACGCAGAGTAATTCCATTGGCGTCGCATGAAAACGAATACCTGCCGAAACCCGGGATCGAACCAGGGACCTTTAGATCTTCAGTCTAACGCTCTCCCAACTGAGCTATTTCGGCTGACGTCGAAGGTTGCCATTTGCATGTGTTCGTTAATTTGTGCCTCGTTGCCAATTTCACAGTCACCTTCGTCTGATAAGACATAGGGACGCTGAAGGGCGAGCAGCCGATGCAGTGAAGTTCCACACACATTTCTTCAGCTTCCGTCATCGTAACAAGCAAACATGTCGACTCGATTCGTGTGATATTGAATTCGCTGACTTGACGTGACGCCACGCTGACGCTAGAAAACACGTGCTATATCGATGCCAGGGGCAACTCGTGTGCAGAGAACGAGACACAAGAAGGAGTGAGCCTCTCCACCATATGAGAGGCAGTATCTAGCAGATACACACGGTAAAACATTCGACTTGCGTTAGCTCATAAATTGCTACACGTCATCGTCTGCAAGCTAAAATGGACACATCTGCACTGCCCAGTGAGGCGACACTTGTACTAACACCTGGTGGACGGCTGTGAGACTAGGAGATGAGCTGCGGCTTCTGGGGGCGACTGTAACGCTGCGCCCTCGATCAAATAACACTGCACATTGCTGGTGACCCACATGTTTAGTAGTGACGCAACTGCTAGGATGCAGCTCAACGTCCGCCTTTTGAGAGCGAGAAAATTTTCGCAGTCGGCAGGACTCGAACCTACGCTCCCAGAGGGAATCTGATTTCAAGTCAGACGCCTTAACCACTCGGCCACGACTGCCGGTGGCGGAAGCGACTCCCGACAAGTGAAGCCGCCATCTTTAGAAGCAATCTGATGGCAGAAAACGGCGTGGCCTCACTCTTTGCTGTAGGGTTTCCATTAGCCGTTACGAAAGTGTACTAATTTCCCACTGACTTATGGCTCCAATGGCGACTTCACCGACTTCCCACTGACGCACCGCTGACGCTAGTTTTCTGTCGTCTTAAAACGATGGACATACCTCCAAGCAGCTGCGAGATCTTAAGAAAAGAAAAAAAAAACGCTGCACCACTGCTTTTGCCGCACTCGAATGATTGAAATTGCGATTCATAAAAAGAAAATGAAATGTCCGCTCTGTCCAACACTTTCGAGCACATCTGTGTACTCACCATCTCAGCGACGGCTTTCTGCAGTCCCAGCGTCAGTGCGAGGTGAACCGAAAGGCACAGTAAGTAGCTGTCGTCGCGAAAACTCAGTATTCTTAAAACGGAAATTTTCGTCTTGTTGAGAATGGCATCACTGGTTGCACCCGCATTCGCCCACGCATGTCACATGTGTGCGAAAACGTTTGCTCCTCTTTACGCAAAATCGCACGCAGCCGGTAGGATTCGAACCTACGCTCCCAGAGGGAATCTGATTTCGAGTCAGACGCCTTAACCACTCGGCCACGACTGCCGTTAGCGCGGTGTTCTCTCGACACATGCAACTGCTACCGTTTAAAACACTGTGGTGTCAGAAAACGGCGTAGCTGCATTATTTTCCGTAGCGTTTCCACCGCTACCAGACGAATCGCTACCAAAGTATTAAAATTTCCGCCCGGACAGGGACTTGAACCCTGGACCCTTAGGTTAAAAGCCTAATGCTCTACCGACTGAGCTATCCGGGCTCACACAAGGCTGCAAAACCTCCCACGATGCACAACTATACATTGACTCATGTCCTTTACTGTTGTTCAATCGCTGCATGGGGCCGTTACTAATAAAACGTCGCCCAAATGCTGTCTACAAACTTATCGCGCTAAGCCCGTAACACACTATCGAAGACTGCTGACACACGATGCAACAACAAATTGTACCAGTTGTTACGTCTCATACGTTGGAGCAGAGAATTTACGTGTTTTGTCGACACTCACTGGGCAATTGGAAAATTCACAAGCATTTCGAATGCAATGTTTCCCACGCTTTCGCTCATTTCACGGTTCCGTTGAAGATGTTCTTCACCACCTGACACAGAAAAGGGAATGCAGTCGGTAGGATATTTTTAATTCTTTTGCTTCTAAGGGAGTTAGTTGTCTAGTAAGTTCCTCTTATGGCATGCAATAGACAACCAGAACAGCTACAGGAGAGGGTCAGTTTTGTTGTCAGCGGTAGTTGCATTATCACAAACGCAGAGTAATTCCATTGGCGTCGCATGAAAACGAATACCTGCCGAAACCCGGGATCGAACCAGGGACCTTTAGATCTTCAGTCTAACGCTCTCCCAACTGAGCTATTTCGGCTGACGTCGAAGGTTGCCATTTGCATGTGTTCGTTAATTTGTGCCTCGTTGCCAATTTCACAGTCACCTTCGTCTGATAAGACATAGGGACGCTGAAGGGCGAGCAGCCGATGCAGTGAAGTTCCACACACATTTCTTCAGCTTCCGTCATCGTAACAAGCAAACATGTCGACTCGATTCGTGTGATATTGAATTCGCTGACTTGACGTGACGCCACGCTGACGCTAGAAAACACGTGCTATATCGATGCCAGGGGCAACTCGTGTGCAGAGAACGAGACACAAGAAGGAGTGAGCCTCTCCACCATATGAGAGGCAGTATCTAGCAGATACACACGGTAAAACATTCGACTTGCGTTAGCTCATAAATTGCTACACGTCATCGTCTGCAAGCTAAAATGGACACATCTGCACTGCCCAGTGAGGCGACACTTGTACTAACACCTGGTGGACGGCTGTGAGACTAGGAGATGAGCTGCGGCTTCTGGGGGCGACTGTAACGCTGCGCCCTCGATCAAATAACACTGCACATTGCTGGTGACCCACATGTTTAGTAGTGACGCAACTGCTAGGATGCAGCTCAACGTCCGCCTTTTGAGAGCGAGAAAATTTTCGCAGTCGGCAGGACTCGAACCTACGCTCCCAGAGGGAATCTGATTTCAAGTCAGACGCCTTAACCACTCGGCCACGACTGCCGGTGGCGGAAGCGACTCCCGACAAGTGAAGCCGCCATCTTTAGAAGCAATCTGATGGCAGAAAACGGCGTGGCCTCACTCTTTGCTGTAGGGTTTCCATTAGCCGTTACGAAAGTGTACTAATTTCCCACTGACTTATGGCTCCAATGGCGACTTCACCGACTTCCCACTGACGCACCGCTGACGCTAGTTTTCTGTCGTCTTAAAACGATGGACATACCTCCAAGCAGCTGCGAGATCTTAAGAAAAGAAAAAAAAACGCTGCACCACTGCTTTTGCCGCACTCGAATGATTGAAATTGCGATTCATAAAAAGAAAATGAAATGTCCGCTCTGTCCAACACTTTCGAGCACATCTGTGTACTCACCATCTCAGCGACGGCTTTCTGCAGTCCCAGCGTCAGTGCGAGGTGAACCGAAAGGCACAGTAAGTAGCTGTCGTCGCGAAAACTCAGTATTCTTAAAACGGAAATTTTCGTCTTGTTGAGAATGGCATCACTGGTTGCACCCGCATTCGCCCACGCATGTCACATGTGTGCGAAAACGTTTGCTCCTCTTTACGCAAAATCGCACGCAGCCGGTAGGATTCGAACCTACGCTCCCAGAGGGAATCTGATTTCGAGTCAGACGCCTTAACCACTCGGCCACGACTGCCGTTAGCGCGGTGTTCTCTCGACACATGCAACTGCTACCGTTTAAAACACTGTGGTGTCAGAAAACGGCGTAGCTGCATTATTTTCCGTAGCGTTTCCACCGCTACCAGACGAATCGCTACCAAAGTATTAAAATTTCCGCCCGGACAGGGACTTGAACCCTGGACCCTTAGGTTAAAAGCCTAATGCTCTACCGACTGAGCTATCCGGGCTCACACAAGGCTGCAAAACCTCCCACGATGCACAACTATACATTGACTCATGTCCTTTACTGTTGTTCAATCGCTGCATGGGGCCGTTACTAATAAAACGTCGCCCAAATGCTGTCTACAAACTTATCGCGCTAAGCCCGTAACACACTATCGAAGACTGCTGACACACGATGCAACAACAAATTGTACCAGTTGTTACGTCTCATACGTTGGAGCAGAGAATTTACGTGTTTTGTCGACACTCACTGGGCAATTGGAAAATTCACAAGCATTTCGAATGCAATGTTTCCCACGCTTTCGCTCATTTCACGGTTCCGTTGAAGATGTTCTTCACCACCTGACACAGAAAAGGGAATGCAGTCGGTAGGATATTTTTAATTCTTTTGCTTCTAAGGGAGTTAGTTGTCTAGTAAGTTCCTCTTATGGCATGCAATAGACAACCAGAACAGCTACAGGAGAGGGTCAGTTTTGTTGTCAGCGGTAGTTGCATTATCACAAACGCAGAGTAATTCCATTGGCGTCGCATGAAAACGAATACCTGCCGAAACCCGGGATCGAACCAGGGACCTTTAGATCTTCAGTCTAACGCTCTCCCAACTGAGCTATTTCGGCTGACGTCGAAGGTTGCCATTTGCATGTGTTCGTTAATTTGTGCCTCGTTGCCAATTTCACAGTCACCTTCGTCTGATAAGACATAGGGACGCTGAAGGGCGAGCAGCCGATGCAGTGAAGTTCCACACACATTTCTTCAGCTTCCGTCATCGTAACAAGCAAACATGTCGACTCGATTCGTGTGATATTGAATTCGCTGACTTGACGTGACGCCACGCTGACGCTAGAAAACACGTGCTATATCGATGCCAGGGGCAACTCGTGTGCAGAGAACGAGACACAAGAAGGAGTGAGCCTCTCCACCATATGAGAGGCAGTATCTAGCAGATACACACGGTAAAACATTCGACTTGCGTTAGCTCATAAATTGCTACACGTCATCGTCTGCAAGCTAAAATGGACACATCTGCACTGCCCAGTGAGGCGACACTTGTACTAACACCTGGTGGACGGCTGTGAGACTAGGAGATGAGCTGCGGCTTCTGGGGGCGACTGTAACGCTGCGCCCTCGATCAAATAACACTGCACATTGCTGGTGACCCACATGTTTAGTAGTGACGCAACTGCTAGGATGCAGCTCAACGTCCGCCTTTTGAGAGCGAGAAAATTTTCGCAGTCGGCAGGACTCGAACCTACGCTCCCAGAGGGAATCTGATTTCAAGTCAGACGCCTTAACCACTCGGCCACGACTGCCGGTGGCGGAAGCGACTCCCGACAAGTGAAGCCGCCATCTTTAGAAGCAATCTGATGGCAGAAAACGGCGTGGCCTCACTCTTTGCTGTAGGGTTTCCATTAGCCGTTACGAAAGTGTACTAATTTCCCACTGACTTATGGCGACTTCACCGACTTCCCACTGACGCACCGCTGACGCTAGTTTTCTGTCGTCTTAAAACGATGGACATACCTCCAAGCAGCTGCGAGATCTTAAGAAAAGAAAAAAAAACGCTGCACCACTGCTTTTGCCGCACTCGAATGATTGAAATTGCGATTCATAAAAAGAAAATGAAATGTCCGCTCTGTCCAACACTTTCGAGCACATCTGTGTACTCACCATCTCAGCGACGGCTTTCTGCAGTCCCAGCGTCAGTGCGAGGTGAACCGAAAGGCACAGTAAGTAGCTGTCGTCGCGAAAACTCAGTATTCTTAAAACGGAAATTTTCGTCTTGTTGAGAATGGCATCACTGGTTGCACCCGCATTCGCCCACGCATGTCACATGTGTGCGAAAACGTTTGCCTCTTTACGCAAAATCGCACGCAGCCGGTAGGATTCGAACCTACGCTCCCAGAGGGAATCTGATTTCGAGTCAGACGCCTTAACCACTCGGCCACGACTGCCGTTAGCGCGGTGTTCTCTCGACACATGCAACTGCTACCGTTTAAAACACTGTGGTGTCAGAAAACGGCGTAGCTGCATTATTTTCCGTAGCGTTTCCACCGCTACCAGACGAATCGCTACCAAAGTATTAAAATTTCCGCCCGGACAGGGACTTGAACCCTGGGACCCTTAGGTTAAAAGCCTAATGCTCTACCGACTGAGCTATCCGGGCTCACACAAGGCTGCAAAACCTCCACGATGCACAACTATACATTGACTCATGTCCTTTACTGTTGTTCAATCGCTGCATGGGGCCGTTACTAATAAAAACGTCGCCCAAATGCTGTCTACAAACTTATCGCGCTAAGCCCGTAACACACTATCGAAGACTGCTGACACACGATGCAACAACAAATTGTACCAGTTGTTACGTCTCATACGTTGGAGCAGAGAATTTACGTGTTTTGTCGACACTCACTGGGCAATTGGAAAATTCACAAGCATTTCGAATGCAATGTTTCCCACGCTTTCGCTCATTTCACGGTTCCGTTGAAGATGTTCTTCACCACCTGACACAGAAAAGGGAATGCAGTCGGTAGGATATTTTTAATTCTTTTGCTTCTAAGGGAGTTAGTTGTCTAGTAAGTTCCTCTTATGGCATGCAATAGACAACCAGAACAGCTACAGGAGAGGGTCAGTTTTGTTTGTCAGCGGTAGTTGCATTATCACAAACGCAGAGTAATTCCATTGGCGTCGCATGAAAACGAATACCTGCCGAAACCCGGGATCGAACCAGGGACCTTTAGATCTTCAGTCTAACGCTCTCCCAACTGAGCTATTTCGGCTGACGTCGAAGGTTGCCATTTGCATGTGTTCGTTAATTTGTGCCTCGTTGCCAATTTCACAGTCACCTTCGTCTGATAAGACATAGGGACGCTGAAGGGCGAGCAGCCGATGCAGTGAAGTTCCACACACATTTCTTCAGCTTCCGTCATCGTAACAAGCAAACATGTCGACTCGATTCGTGTGATATTGAATTCGCTGACTTGACGTGACGCCACGCTGACGCTAGAAAACACGTGCTATATCGATGCCAGGGGCAACTCGTGTGCAGAGAACGAGACACAAGAAGGAGTGAGCCTCTCCACCATATGAGAGGCAGTATCTAGCAGATACACACGGTAAAACATTCGACTTGCGTTAGCTCATAAATTGCTACACGTCATCGTCTGCAAGCTAAAATGGACACATCTGCACTGCCCAGTGAGGCGACACTTGTACTAACACCTGGTGGACGGCTGTGAGACTAGGAGATGAGCTGCGGCTTCTGGGGGCGACTGTAACGCTGCGCCCTCGATCAAATAACACTGCACATTGCTGGTGACCCACATGTTTAGTAGTGACGCAACTGCTAGGATGCAGCTCAACGTCCGCCTTTTGAGAGCGAGAAAATTTTCGCAGTCGGCAGGACTCGAACCTACGCTCCCAGAGGGAATCTGATTTCAAGTCAGACGCCTTAACCACTCGGCCACGACTGCCGGTGGCGGAAGCGACTCCCGACAAGTGAAGCCGCCATCTTTAGAAGCAATCTGATGGCAGAAAACGGCGTGGCCTCACTCTTTGCTGTAGGGTTTCCATTAGCCGTTACGAAAGTGTACTAATTTCCCACTGACTTATGGCTCCAATGGCGACTTCACCGACTTCCCACTGACGCACCGCTGACGCTAGTTTTCTGTCGTCTTAAAACGATGGACATACCTCCAAGCAGCTGCGAGATCTTAAGAAAAGAAAAAAAAACGCTGCACCACTGCTTTTGCCGCACTCGAATGATTGAAATTGCGATTCATAAAAAGAAAATGAAATGTCCGCTCTGTCCAACACTTTCGAGCACATCTGTGTACTCACCATCTCAGCGACGGCTTTCTGCAGTCCCAGCGTCAGTGCGAGGTGAACCGAAAGGCACAGTAAGTAGCTGTCGTCGCGAAAACTCAGTATTCTTAAAACGGAAATTTTCGTCTTGTTGAGAATGGCATCACTGGTTGCACCCGCATTCGCCCACGCATGTCACATGTGTGCGAAAACGTTTGCTCCTCTTTACGCAAAATCGCACGCAGCCGGTAGGATTCGAACCTACGCTCCCAGAGGGAATCTGATTTCGAGTCAGACGCCTTAACCACTCGGCCACGACTGCCGTTAGCGCGGTGTTCTCTCGACACATGCAACTGCTACCGTTTAAAACACTGTGGTGTCAGAAAACGGCGTAGCTGCATTATTTTCCGTAGCGTTTCCACCGCTACCAGACGAATCGCTACCAAAGTATTAAAATTTCCGCCCGGACAGGGACTTGAACCCTGGACCCTTAGGTTAAAAGCCTAATGCTCTACCGACTGAGCTATCCGGGCTCACACAAGGCTGCAAAACCTCCCACGATGCACAACTATACATTGACTCATGTCCTTTACTGTTGTTCAATCGCTGCATGGGGCCGTTACTAATAAAACGTCGCCCAAATGCTGTCTACAAACTTATCGCGCTAAGCCCGTAACACACTATCGAAGACTGCTGACACACGATGCAACAACAAATTGTACCAGTTGTTACGTCTCATACGTTGGAGCAGAGAATTTACGTGTTTTGTCGACACTCACTGGGCAATTGGAAAATTCACAAGCATTTCGAATGCAATGTTTCCCACGCTTTCGCTCATTTCACGGTTCCGTTGAAGATGTTCTTCACCACCTGACACAGAAAAGGGAATGCAGTCGGTAGGATATTTTTAATTCTTTTGCTTCTAAGGGAGTTAGTTGTCTAGTAAGTTCCTCTTATGGCATGCAATAGACAACCAGAACAGCTACAGGAGAGGGTCAGTTTTGTTGTCAGCGGTAGTTGCATTATCACAAACGCAGAGTAATTCCATTGGCGTCGCATGAAAACGAATACCTGCCGAAACCCGGGATCGAACCAGGGACCTTTAGATCTTCAGTCTAACGCTCTCCCAACTGAGCTATTTCGGCTGACGTCGAAGGTTGCCATTTGCATGTGTTCGTTAATTTGTGCCTCGTTGCCAATTTCACAGTCACCTTCGTCTGATAAGACATAGGGACGCTGAAGGGCGAGCAGCCGATGCAGTGAAGTTCCACACACATTTCTTCAGCTTCCGTCATCGTAACAAGCAAACATGTCGACTCGATTCGTGTGATATTGAATTCGCTGACTTGACGTGACGCCACGCTGACGCTAGAAAACACGTGCTATATCGATGCCAGGGGCAACTCGTGTGCAGAGAACGAGACACAAGAAGGAGTGAGCCTCTCCACCATATGAGAGGCAGTATCTAGCAGATACACACGGTAAAACATTCGACTTGCGTTAGCTCATAAATTGCTACACGTCATCGTCTGCAAGCTAAAATGGACACATCTGCACTGCCCAGTGAGGCGACACTTGTACTAACACCTGGTGGACGGCTGTGAGACTAGGAGATGAGCTGCGGCTTCTGGGGGCGACTGTAACGCTGCGCCCTCGATCAAATAACACTGCACATTGCTGGTGACCCACATGTTTAGTAGTGACGCAACTGCTAGGATGCAGCTCAACGTCCGCCTTTTGAGAGCGAGAAAATTTTCGCAGTCGGCAGGACTCGAACCTACGCTCCCAGAGGGAATCTGATTTCAAGTCAGACGCCTTAACCACTCGGCCACGACTGCCGGTGGCGGAAGCGACTCCCGACAAGTGAAGCCGCCATCTTTAGAAGCAATCTGATGGCAGAAAACGGCGTGGCCTCACTCTTTGCTGTAGGGTTTCCATTAGCCGTTACGAAAGTGTACTAATTTCCCACTGACTTATGGCTCCAATGGCGACTTCACCGACTTCCCACTGACGCACCGCTGACGCTAGTTTTCTGTCGTCTTAAAACGATGGACATACCTCCAAGCAGCTGCGAGATCTTAAGAAAAGAAAAAAAAACGCTGCACCACTGCTTTTGCCGCACTCGAATGATTGAAATTGCGATTCATAAAAAGAAAATGAAATGTCCGCTCTGTCCAACACTTTCGAGCACATCTGTGTACTCACCATCTCAGCGACGGCTTTCTGCAGTCCCAGCGTCAGTGCGAGGTGAACCGAAAGGCACAGTAAGTAGCTGTCGTCGCGAAAACTCAGTATTCTTAAAACGGAAATTTTCGTCTTGTTGAGAATGGCATCACTGGTTGCACCCGCATTCGCCCACGCATGTCACATGTGTGCGAAAACGTTTGCTCCTCTTTACGCAAAATCGCACGCAGCCGGTAGGATTCGAACCTACGCTCCCAGAGGGAATCTGATTTCGAGTCAGACGCCTTAACCACTCGGCCACGACTGCCGTTAGCGCGGTGTTCTCTCGACACATGCAACTGCTACCGTTTAAAACACTGTGGTGTCAGAAAACGGCGTAGCTGCATTATTTTCCGTAGCGTTTCCACCGCTACCAGACGAATCGCTACCAAAGTATTAAAATTTCCGCCCGGACAGGGACTTGAACCCTGGACCCTTAGGTTAAAAGCCTAATGCTCTACCGACTGAGCTATCCGGGCTCACACAAGGCTGCAAAACCTCCCACGATGCACAACTATACATTGACTCATGTCCTTTACTGTTGTTCAATCGCTGCATGGGGCCGTTACTAATAAAACGTCGCCCAAATGCTGTCTACAAACTTATCGCGCTAAGCCCGTAACACACTATCGAAGACTGCTGACACACGATGCAACAACAAATTGTACCAGTTGTTACGTCTCATACGTTGGAGCAGAGAATTTACGTGTTTTGTCGACACTCACTGGGCAATTGGAAAATTCACAAGCATTTCGAATGCAATGTTTCCCACGCTTTCGCTCATTTCACGGTTCCGTTGAAGATGTTCTTCACCACCTGACACAGAAAAGGGAATGCAGTCGGTAGGATATTTTTAATTCTTTTGCTTCTAAGGGAGTTAGTTGTCTAGTAAGTTCCTCTTATGGCATGCAATAGACAACCAGAACAGCTACAGGAGAGGGTCAGTTTTGTTGTCAGCGGTAGTTGCATTATCACAAACGCAGAGTAATTCCATTGGCGTCGCATGAAAACGAATACCTGCCGAAACCCGGGATCGAACCAGGGACCTTTAGATCTTCAGTCTAACGCTCTCCCAACTGAGCTATTTCGGCTGACGTCGAAGGTTGCCATTTGCATGTGTTCGTTAATTTGTGCCTCGTTGCCAATTTCACAGTCACCTTCGTCTGATAAGACATAGGGACGCTGAAGGGCGAGCAGCCGATGCAGTGAAGTTCCACACACATTTCTTCAGCTTCCGTCATCGTAACAAGCAAACATGTCGACTCGATTCGTGTGATATTGAATTCGCTGACTTGACGTGACGCCACGCTGACGCTAGAAAACACGTGCTATATCGATGCCAGGGGCAACTCGTGTGCAGAGAACGAGACACAAGAAGGAGTGAGCCTCTCCACCATATGAGAGGCAGTATCTAGCAGATACACACGGTAAAACATTCGACTTGCGTTAGCTCATAAATTGCTACACGTCATCGTCTGCAAGCTAAAATGGACACATCTGCACTGCCCAGTGAGGCGACACTTGTACTAACACCTGGTGGACGGCTGTGAGACTAGGAGATGAGCTGCGGCTTCTGGGGGCGACTGTAACGCTGCGCCCTCGATCAAATAACACTGCACATTGCTGGTGACCCACATGTTTAGTAGTGACGCAACTGCTAGGATGCAGCTCAACGTCCGCCTTTTGAGAGCGAGAAAATTTTCGCAGTCGGCAGGACTCGAACCTACGCTCCCAGAGGGAATCTGATTTCAAGTCAGACGCCTTAACCACTCGGCCACGACTGCCGGTGGCGGAAGCGACTCCCGACAAGTGAAGCCGCCATCTTTAGAAGCAATCTGATGGCAGAAAACGGCGTGGCCTCACTCTTTGCTGTAGGGTTTCCATTAGCCGTTACGAAAGTGTACTAATTTCCCACTGACTTATGGCTCCAATGGCGACTTCACCGACTTCCCACTGACGCACCGCTGACGCTAGTTTTCTGTCGTCTTAAAACGATGGACATACCTCCAAGCAGCTGCGAGATCTTAAGAAAAGAAAAAAAAACGCTGCACCACTGCTTTTGCCGCACTCGAATGATTGAAATTGCGATTCATAAAAAGAAAATGAAATGTCCGCTCTGTCCAACACTTTCGAGCACATCTGTGTACTCACCATCTCAGCGACGGCTTTCTGCAGTCCCAGCGTCAGTGCGAGGTGAACCGAAAGGCACAGTAAGTAGCTGTCGTCGCGAAAACTCAGTATTCTTAAAACGGAAATTTTCGTCTTGTTGAGAATGGCATCACTGGTTGCACCCGCATTCGCCCACGCATGTCACATGTGTGCGAAAACGTTTGCTCCTCTTTACGCAAAATCGCACGCAGCCGGTAGGATTCGAACCTACGCTCCCAGAGGGAATCTGATTTCGAGTCAGACGCCTTAACCACTCGGCCACGACTGCCGTTAGCGCGGTGTTCTCTCGACACATGCAACTGCTACCGTTTAAAACACTGTGGTGTCAGAAAACGGCGTAGCTGCATTATTTTCCGTAGCGTTTCCACCGCTACCAGACGAATCGCTACCAAAGTATTAAAATTTCCGCCCGGACAGGGACTTGAACCCTGGACCCTTAGGTTAAAAGCCTAATGCTCTACCGACTGAGCTATCCGGGCTCACACAAGGCTGCAAAACCTCCCACGATGCACAACTATACATTGACTCATGTCCTTTACTGTTGTTCAATCGCTGCATGGGGCCGTTACTAATAAAACGTCGCCCAAATGCTGTCTACAAACTTATCGCGCTAAGCCCGTAACACACTATCGAAGACTGCTGACACACGATGCAACAACAAATTGTACCAGTTGTTACGTCTCATACGTTGGAGCAGAGAATTTACGTGTTTTGTCGACACTCACTGGGCAATTGGAAAATTCACAAGCATTTCGAATGCAATGTTTCCCACGCTTTCGCTCATTTCACGGTTCCGTTGAAGATGTTCTTCACCACCTGACACAGAAAAGGGAATGCAGTCGGTAGGATATTTTTAATTCTTTTGCTTCTAAGGGAGTTAGTTGTCTAGTAAGTTCCTCTTATGGCATGCAATAGACAACCAGAACAGCTACAGGAGAGGGTCAGTTTTGTTGTCAGCGGTAGTTGCATTATCACAAACGCAGAGTAATTCCATTGGCGTCGCATGAAAACGAATACCTGCCGAAACCCGGGATCGAACCAGGGACCTTTAGATCTTCAGTCTAACGCTCTCCCAACTGAGCTATTTCGGCTGACGTCGAAGGTTGCCATTTGCATGTGTTCGTTAATTTGTGCCTCGTTGCCAATTTCACAGTCACCTTCGTCTGATAAGACATAGGGACGCTGAAGGGCGAGCAGCCGATGCAGTGAAGTTCCACACACATTTCTTCAGCTTCCGTCATCGTAACAAGCAAACATGTCGACTCGATTCGTGTGATATTGAATTCGCTGACTTGACGTGACGCCACGCTGACGCTAGAAAACACGTGCTATATCGATGCCAGGGGCAACTCGTGTGCAGAGAACGAGACACAAGAAGGAGTGAGCCTCTCCACCATATGAGAGGCAGTATCTAGCAGATACACACGGTAAAACATTCGACTTGCGTTAGCTCATAAATTGCTACACGTCATCGTCTGCAAGCTAAAATGGACACATCTGCACTGCCCAGTGAGGCGACACTTGTACTAACACCTGGTGGACGGCTGTGAGACTAGGAGATGAGCTGCGGCTTCTGGGGGCGACTGTAACGCTGCGCCCTCGATCAAATAACACTGCACATTGCTGGTGACCCACATGTTTAGTAGTGACGCAACTGCTAGGATGCAGCTCAACGTCCGCCTTTTGAGAGCGAGAAAATTTTCGCAGTCGGCAGGACTCGAACCTACGCTCCCAGAGGGAATCTGATTTCAAGTCAGACGCCTTAACCACTCGGCCACGACTGCCGGTGGCGGAAGCGACTCCCGACAAGTGAAGCCGCCATCTTTAGAAGCAATCTGATGGCAGAAAACGGCGTGGCCTCACTCTTTGCTGTAGGGTTTCCATTAGCCGTTACGAAAGTGTACTAATTTCCCACTGACTTATGGCTCCAATGGCGACTTCACCGACTTCCCACTGACGCACCGCTGACGCTAGTTTTCTGTCGTCTTAAAACGATGGACATACCTCCAAGCAGCTGCGAGATCTTAAGAAAAGAAAAAAAAACGCTGCACCACTGCTTTTGCCGCACTCGAATGATTGAAATTGCGATTCATAAAAAGAAAATGAAATGTCCGCTCTGTCCAACACTTTCGAGCACATCTGTGTACTCACCATCTCAGCGACGGCTTTCTGCAGTCCCAGCGTCAGTGCGAGGTGAACCGAAAGGCACAGTAAGTAGCTGTCGTCGCGAAAACTCAGTATTCTTAAAACGGAAATTTTCGTCTTGTTGAGAATGGCATCACTGGTTGCACCCGCATTCGCCCACGCATGTCACATGTGTGCGAAAACGTTTGCTCCTCTTTACGCAAAATCGCACGCAGCCGGTAGGATTCGAACCTACGCTCCCAGAGGGAATCTGATTTCGAGTCAGACGCCTTAACCACTCGGCCACGACTGCCGTTAGCGCGGTGTTCTCTCGACACATGCAACTGCTACCGTTTAAAACACTGTGGTGTCAGAAAACGGCGTAGCTGCATTATTTTCCGTAGCGTTTCCACCGCTACCAGACGAATCGCTACCAAAGTATTAAAATTTCCGCCCGGACAGGGACTTGAACCCTGGACCCTTAGGTTAAAAGCCTAATGCTCTACCGACTGAGCTATCCGGGCTCACACAAGGCTGCAAAACCTCCCACGATGCACAACTATACATTGACTCATGTCCTTTACTGTTGTTCAATCGCTGCATGGGGCCGTTACTAATAAAACGTCGCCCAAATGCTGTCTACAAACTTATCGCGCTAAGCCCGTAACACACTATCGAAGACTGCTGACACACGATGCAACAACAAATTGTACCAGTTGTTACGTCTCATACGTTGGAGCAGAGAATTTACGTGTTTTGTCGACACTCACTGGGCAATTGGAAAATTCACAAGCATTTCGAATGCAATGTTTCCCACGCTTTCGCTCATTTCACGGTTCCGTTGAAGATGTTCTTCACCACCTGACACAGAAAAGGGAATGCAGTCGGTAGGATATTTTTAATTCTTTTGCTTCTAAGGGAGTTAGTTGTCTAGTAAGTTCCTCTTATGGCATGCAATAGACAACCAGAACAGCTACAGGAGAGGGTCAGTTTTGTTGTCAGCGGTAGTTGCATTATCACAAACGCAGAGTAATTCCATTGGCGTCGCATGAAAACGAATACCTGCCGAAACCCGGGATCGAACCAGGGACCTTTAGATCTTCAGTCTAACGCTCTCCCAACTGAGCTATTTCGGCTGACGTCGAAGGTTGCCATTTGCATGTGTTCGTTAATTTGTGCCTCGTTGCCAATTTCACAGTCACCTTCGTCTGATAAGACATAGGGACGCTGAAGGGCGAGCAGCCGATGCAGTGAAGTTCCACACACATTTCTTCAGCTTCCGTCATCGTAACAAGCAAACATGTCGACTCGATTCGTGTGATATTGAATTCGCTGACTTGACGTGACGCCACGCTGACGCTAGAAAACACGTGCTATATCGATGCCAGGGGCAACTCGTGTGCAGAGAACGAGACACAAGAAGGAGTGAGCCTCTCCACCATATGAGAGGCAGTATCTAGCAGATACACACGGTAAAACATTCGACTTGCGTTAGCTCATAAATTGCTACACGTCATCGTCTGCAAGCTAAAATGGACACATCTGCACTGCCCAGTGAGGCGACACTTGTACTAACACCTGGTGGACGGCTGTGAGACTAGGAGATGAGCTGCGGCTTCTGGGGGCGACTGTAACGCTGCGCCCTCGATCAAATAACACTGCACATTGCTGGTGACCCACATGTTTAGTAGTGACGCAACTGCTAGGATGCAGCTCAACGTCCGCCTTTTGAGAGCGAGAAAATTTTCGCAGTCGGCAGGACTCGAACCTACGCTCCCAGAGGGAATCTGATTTCAAGTCAGACGCCTTAACCACTCGGCCACGACTGCCGGTGGCGGAAGCGACTCCCGACAAGTGAAGCCGCCATCTTTAGAAGCAATCTGATGGCAGAAAACGGCGTGGCCTCACTCTTTGCTGTAGGGTTTCCATTAGCCGTTACGAAAGTGTACTAATTTCCCACTGACTTATGGCTCCAATGGCGACTTCACCGACTTCCCACTGACGCACCGCTGACGCTAGTTTTCTGTCGTCTTAAAACGATGGACATACCTCCAAGCAGCTGCGAGATCTTAAGAAAAGAAAAAAAAACGCTGCACCACTGCTTTTGCCGCACTCGAATGATTGAAATTGCGATTCATAAAAAGAAAATGAAATGTCCGCTCTGTCCAACACTTTCGAGCACATCTGTGTACTCACCATCTCAGCGACGGCTTTCTGCAGTCCCAGCGTCAGTGCGAGGTGAACCGAAAGGCACAGTAAGTAGCTGTCGTCGCGAAAACTCAGTATTCTTAAAACGGAAATTTTCGTCTTGTTGAGAATGGCATCACTGGTTGCACCCGCATTCGCCCACGCATGTCACATGTGTGCGAAAACGTTTGCTCCTCTTTACGCAAAATCGCACGCAGCCGGTAGGATTCGAACCTACGCTCCCAGAGGGAATCTGATTTCGAGTCAGACGCCTTAACCACTCGGCCACGACTGCCGTTAGCGCGGTGTTCTCTCGACACATGCAACTGCTACCGTTTAAAACACTGTGGTGTCAGAAAACGGCGTAGCTGCATTATTTTCCGTAGCGTTTCCACCGCTACCAGACGAATCGCTACCAAAGTATTAAAATTTCCGCCCGGACAGGGACTTGAACCCTGGACCCTTAGGTTAAAAGCCTAATGCTCTACCGACTGAGCTATCCGGGCTCACACAAGGCTGCAAAACCTCCCACGATGCACAACTATACATTGACTCATGTCCTTTACTGTTGTTCAATCGCTGCATGGGGCCGTTACTAATAAAACGTCGCCCAAATGCTGTCTACAAACTTATCGCGCTAAGCCCGTAACACACTATCGAAGACTGCTGACACACGATGCAACAACAAATTGTACCAGTTGTTACGTCTCATACGTTGGAGCAGAGAATTTACGTGTTTTGTCGACACTCACTGGGCAATTGGAAAATTCACAAGCATTTCGAATGCAATGTTTCCCACGCTTTCGCTCATTTCACGGTTCCGTTGAAGATGTTCTTCACCACCTGACACAGAAAAGGGAATGCAGTCGGTAGGATATTTTTAATTCTTTTGCTTCTAAGGGAGTTAGTTGTCTAGTAAGTTCCTCTTATGGCATGCAATAGACAACCAGAACAGCTACAGGAGAGGGTCAGTTTTGTTGTCAGCGGTAGTTGCATTATCACAAACGCAGAGTAATTCCATTGGCGTCGCATGAAAACGAATACCTGCCGAAACCCGGGATCGAACCAGGGACCTTTAGATCTTCAGTCTAACGCTCTCCCAACTGAGCTATTTCGGCTGACGTCGAAGGTTGCCATTTGCATGTGTTCGTTAATTTGTGCCTCGTTGCCAATTTCACAGTCACCTTCGTCTGATAAGACATAGGGACGCTGAAGGGCGAGCAGCCGATGCAGTGAAGTTCCACACACATTTCTTCAGCTTCCGTCATCGTAACAAGCAAACATGTCGACTCGATTCGTGTGATATTGAATTCGCTGACTTGACGTGACGCCACGCTGACGCTAGAAAACACGTGCTATATCGATGCCAGGGGCAACTCGTGTGCAGAGAACGAGACACAAGAAGGAGTGAGCCTCTCCACCATATGAGAGGCAGTATCTAGCAGATACACACGGTAAAACATTCGACTTGCGTTAGCTCATAAATTGCTACACGTCATCGTCTGCAAGCTAAAATGGACACATCTGCACTGCCCAGTGAGGCGACACTTGTACTAACACCTGGTGGACGGCTGTGAGACTAGGAGATGAGCTGCGGCTTCTGGGGGCGACTGTAACGCTGCGCCCTCGATCAAATAACACTGCACATTGCTGGTGACCCACATGTTTAGTAGTGACGCAACTGCTAGGATGCAGCTCAACGTCCGCCTTTTGAGAGCGAGAAAATTTTCGCAGTCGGCAGGACTCGAACCTACGCTCCCAGAGGGAATCTGATTTCAAGTCAGACGCCTTAACCACTCGGCCACGACTGCCGGTGGCGGAAGCGACTCCCGACAAGTGAAGCCGCCATCTTTAGAAGCAATCTGATGGCAGAAAACGGCGTGGCCTCACTCTTTGCTGTAGGGTTTCCATTAGCCGTTACGAAAGTGTACTAATTTCCCACTGACTTATGGCTCCAATGGCGACTTCACCGACTTCCCACTGACGCACCGCTGACGCTAGTTTTCTGTCGTCTTAAAACGATGGACATACCTCCAAGCAGCTGCGAGATCTTAAGAAAAGAAAAAAAAACGCTGCACCACTGCTTTTGCCGCACTCGAATGATTGAAATTGCGATTCATAAAAAGAAAATGAAATGTCCGCTCTGTCCAACACTTTCGAGCACATCTGTGTACTCACCATCTCAGCGACGGCTTTCTGCAGTCCCAGCGTCAGTGCGAGGTGAACCGAAAGGCACAGTAAGTAGCTGTCGTCGCGAAAACTCAGTATTCTTAAAACGGAAATTTTCGTCTTGTTGAGAATGGCATCACTGGTTGCACCCGCATTCGCCCACGCATGTCACATGTGTGCGAAAACGTTTGCTCCTCTTTACGCAAAATCGCACGCAGCCGGTAGGATTCGAACCTACGCTCCCAGAGGGAATCTGATTTCGAGTCAGACGCCTTAACCACTCGGCCACGACTGCCGTTAGCGCGGTGTTCTCTCGACACATGCAACTGCTACCGTTTAAAACACTGTGGTGTCAGAAAACGGCGTAGCTGCATTATTTTCCGTAGCGTTTCCACCGCTACCAGACGAATCGCTACCAAAGTATTAAAATTTCCGCCCGGACAGGGACTTGAACCCTGGACCCTTAGGTTAAAAGCCTAATGCTCTACCGACTGAGCTATCCGGGCTCACACAAGGCTGCAAAACCTCCCACGATGCACAACTATACATTGACTCATGTCCTTTACTGTTGTTCAATCGCTGCATGGGGCCGTTACTAATAAAACGTCGCCCAAATGCTGTCTACAAACTTATCGCGCTAAGCCCGTAACACACTATCGAAGACTGCTGACACACGATGCAACAACAAATTGTACCAGTTGTTACGTCTCATACGTTGGAGCAGAGAATTTACGTGTTTTGTCGACACTCACTGGGCAATTGGAAAATTCACAAGCATTTCGAATGCAATGTTTCCCACGCTTTCGCTCATTTCACGGTTCCGTTGAAGATGTTCTTCACCACCTGACACAGAAAAGGGAATGCAGTCGGTAGGATATTTTTAATTCTTTTGCTTCTAAGGGAGTTAGTTGTCTAGTAAGTTCCTCTTATGGCATGCAATAGACAACCAGAACAGCTACAGGAGAGGGTCAGTTTTGTTGTCAGCGGTAGTTGCATTATCACAAACGCAGAGTAATTCCATTGGCGTCGCATGAAAACGAATACCTGCCGAAACCCGGGATCGAACCAGGGACCTTTAGATCTTCAGTCTAACGCTCTCCCAACTGAGCTATTTCGGCTGACGTCGAAGGTTGCCATTTGCATGTGTTCGTTAATTTGTGCCTCGTTGCCAATTTCACAGTCACCTTCGTCTGATAAGACATAGGGACGCTGAAGGGCGAGCAGCCGATGCAGTGAAGTTCCACACACATTTCTTCAGCTTCCGTCATCGTAACAAGCAAACATGTCGACTCGATTCGTGTGATATTGAATTCGCTGACTTGACGTGACGCCACGCTGACGCTAGAAAACACGTGCTATATCGATGCCAGGGGCAACTCGTGTGCAGAGAACGAGACACAAGAAGGAGTGAGCCTCTCCACCATATGAGAGGCAGTATCTAGCAGATACACACGGTAAAACATTCGACTTGCGTTAGCTCATAAATTGCTACACGTCATCGTCTGCAAGCTAAAATGGACACATCTGCACTGCCCAGTGAGGCGACACTTGTACTAACACCTGGTGGACGGCTGTGAGACTAGGAGATGAGCTGCGGCTTCTGGGGGCGACTGTAACGCTGCGCCCTCGATCAAATAACACTGCACATTGCTGGTGACCCACGTGTTTAGTAGTGACGCAACTGCTAGGTGCATCCTAGCAACGTCCGCCTTTTGAGAGCGAGAAAATTTTCGCAGTCGGCAGGACTCGAACCTACGCTCCCAGAGGGAATCTGATTTCAAGTCAGACGCCTTAGCCACTCGGCCACGACTGCCGGTGGCGGAAGCGACTCCCGACAAGTGAAGCCGCCATCTTTAGAAGCAATCTGATGGCAGAAAACGGCGTGGCCTCACTCTTTGCTGTAGGGTTTCCATTAGCCGTTACGAAAGTGTACTAATTTCCCACTGACTTATGGCTCCAATGGCGACTTCACCGACTTCCCACTGACGCACCGCTGACGCTAGTTTTCTGTCGTCTTAAAACGATGGACATACCTCCAAGCAGCTGCGAGATCTTAAGAAAAGAAAAAAAAACGCTGCACCACTGCTTTTGCCGCACTCGAATGATTGAAATTGCGATTCATAAAAAGAAAATGAAATGTCCGCTCTGTCCAACACTTTCGAGCACATCTGTGTACTCACCATCTCAGCGACGGCTTTCTGCAGTCCCAGCGTCAGTGCGAGGTGAACCGAAAGGCACAGTAAGTAGCTGTCGTCGCGAAAACTCAGTATTCTTAAAACGGAAATTTTCGTCTTGTTGAGAATGGCATCACTGGTTGCACCCGCATTCGCCCACGCATGTCACATGTGTGCGAAAACGTTTGCTCCTCTTTACGCAAAATCGCACGCAGCCGGTAGGATTCGAACCTACGCTCCCAGAGGGAATCTGATTTCGAGTCAGACGCCTTAACCACTCGGCCACGACTGCCGTTAGCGCGGTGTTCTCTCGACACATGCAACTGCTACCGTTTAAAACACTGTGGTGTCAGAAAACGGCGTAGCTGCATTATTTTCCGTAGCGTTTCCACCGCTACCAGACGAATCGCTACCAAAGTATTAAAATTTCCGCCCGGACAGGGACTTGAACCCTGGACCCTTAGGTTAAAAGCCTAATGCTCTACCGACTGAGCTATCCGGGCTCACACAAGGCTGCAAAACCTCCCACGATGCACAACTATACATTGACTCATGTCCTTTACTGTTGTTCAATCGCTGCATGGGGCCGTTACTAATAAAACGTCGCCCAAATGCTGTCTACAAACTTATCGCGCTAAGCCCGTAACACACTATCGAAGACTGCTGACACACGATGCAACAACAAATTGTACCAGTTGTTACGTCTCATACGTTGGAGCAGAGAATTTACGTGTTTTGTCGACACTCACTGGGCAATTGGAAAATTCACAAGCATTTCGAATGCAATGTTTCCCACGCTTTCGCTCATTTCACGGTTCCGTTGAAGATGTTCTTCACCACCTGACACAGAAAAGGGAATGCAGTCGGTAGGATATTTTTAATTCTTTTGCTTCTAAGGGAGTTAGTTGTCTAGTAAGTTCCTCTTATGGCATGCAATAGACAACCAGAACAGCTACAGGAGAGGGTCAGTTTTGTTGTCAGCGGTAGTTGCATTATCACAAACGCAGAGTAATTCCATTGGCGTCGCATGAAAACGAATACCTGCCGAAACCCGGGATCGAACCAGGGACCTTTAGATCTTCAGTCTAACGCTCTCCCAACTGAGCTATTTCGGCTGACGTCGAAGGTTGCCATTTGCATGTGTTCGTTAATTTGTGCCTCGTTGCCAATTTCACAGTCACCTTCGTCTGATAAGACATAGGGACGCTGAAGGGCGAGCAGCCGATGCAGTGAAGTTCCACACACATTTCTTCAGCTTCCGTCATCGTAACAAGCAAACATGTCGACTCGATTCGTGTGATATTGAATTCGCTGACTTGACGTGACGCCACGCTGACGCTAGAAAACACGTGCTATATCGATGCCAGGGGCAACTCGTGTGCAGAGAACGAGACACAAGAAGGAGTGAGCCTCTCCACCATATGAGAGGCAGTATCTAGCAGATACACACGGTAAAACATTCGACTTGCGTTAGCTCATAAATTGCTACACGTCATCGTCTGCAAGCTAAAATGGACACATCTGCACTGCCCAGTGAGGCGACACTTGTACTAACACCTGGTGGACGGCTGTGAGACTAGGAGATGAGCTGCGGCTTCTGGGGGCGACTGTAACGCTGCGCCCTCGATCAAATAACACTGCACATTGCTGGTGACCCACGTGTTTAGTAGTGACGCAACTGCTAGGTGCATCCTAGCAACGTCCGCCTTTTGAGAGCGAGAAAATTTTCGCAGTCGGCAGGACTCGAACCTACGCTCCCAGAGGGAATCTGATTTCAAGTCAGACGCCTTAGCCACTCGGCCACGACTGCCGGTGGCGGAAGCGACTCCCGACAAGTGAAGCCGCCATCTTTAGAAGCAATCTGATGGCAGAAAACGGCGTGGCCTCACTCTTTGCTGTAGGGTTTCCATTAGCCGTTACGAAAGTGTACTAATTTCCCACTGACTTATGGCTCCAATGGCGACTTCACCGACTTCCCACTGACGCACCGCTGACGCTAGTTTTCTGTCGTCTTAAAACGATGGACATACCTCCAAGCAGCTGCGAGATCTTAAGAAAAGAAAAAAAAACGCTGCACCACTGCTTTTGCCGCACTCGAATGATTGAAATTGCGATTCATAAAAAGAAAATGAAATGTCCGCTCTGTCCAACACTTTCGAGCACATCTGTGTACTCACCATCTCAGCGACGGCTTTCTGCAGTCCCAGCGTCAGTGCGAGGTGAACCGAAAGGCACAGTAAGTAGCTGTCGTCGCGAAAACTCAGTATTCTTAAAACGGAAATTTTCGTCTTGTTGAGAATGGCATCACTGGTTGCACCCGCATTCGCCCACGCATGTCACATGTGTGCGAAAACGTTTGCTCCTCTTTACGCAAAATCGCACGCAGCCGGTAGGATTCGAACCTACGCTCCCAGAGGGAATCTGATTTCGAGTCAGACGCCTTAACCACTCGGCCACGACTGCCGTTAGCGCGGTGTTCTCTCGACACATGCAACTGCTACCGTTTAAAACACTGTGGTGTCAGAAAACGGCGTAGCTGCATTATTTTCCGTAGCGTTTCCACCGCTACCAGACGAATCGCTACCAAAGTATTAAAATTTCCGCCCGGACAGGGACTTGAACCCTGGACCCTTAGGTTAAAAGCCTAATGCTCTACCGACTGAGCTATCCGGGCTCACACAAGGCTGCAAAACCTCCCACGATGCACAACTATACATTGACTCATGTCCTTTACTGTTGTTCAATCGCTGCATGGGGCCGTTACTAATAAAACGTCGCCCAAATGCTGTCTACAAACTTATCGCGCTAAGCCCGTAACACACTATCGAAGACTGCTGACACACGATGCAACAACAAATTGTACCAGTTGTTACGTCTCATACGTTGGAGCAGAGAATTTACGTGTTTTGTCGACACTCACTGGGCAATTGGAAAATTCACAAGCATTTCGAATGCAATGTTTCCCACGCTTTCGCTCATTTCACGGTTCCGTTGAAGATGTTCTTCACCACCTGACACAGAAAAGGGAATGCAGTCGGTAGGATATTTTTAATTCTTTTGCTTCTAAGGGAGTTAGTTGTCTAGTAAGTTCCTCTTATGGCATGCAATAGACAACCAGAACAGCTACAGGAGAGGGTCAGTTTTGTTGTCAGCGGTAGTTGCATTATCACAAACGCAGAGTAATTCCATTGGCGTCGCATGAAAACGAATACCTGCCGAAACCCGGGATCGAACCAGGGACCTTTAGATCTTCAGTCTAACGCTCTCCCAACTGAGCTATTTCGGCTGACGTCGAAGGTTGCCATTTGCATGTGTTCGTTAATTTGTGCCTCGTTGCCAATTTCACAGTCACCTTCGTCTGATAAGACATAGGGACGCTGAAGGGCGAGCAGCCGATGCAGTGAAGTTCCACACACATTTCTTCAGCTTCCGTCATCGTAACAAGCAAACATGTCGACTCGATTCGTGTGATATTGAATTCGCTGACTTGACGTGACGCCACGCTGACGCTAGAAAACACGTGCTATATCGATGCCAGGGGCAACTCGTGTGCAGAGAACGAGACACAAGAAGGAGTGAGCCTCTCCACCATATGAGAGGCAGTATCTAGCAGATACACACGGTAAAACATTCGACTTGCGTTAGCTCATAAATTGCTACACGTCATCGTCTGCAAGCTAAAATGGACACATCTGCACTGCCCAGTGAGGCGACACTTGTACTAACACCTGGTGGACGGCTGTGAGACTAGGAGATGAGCTGCGGCTTCTGGGGGCGACTGTAACGCTGCGCCCTCGATCAAATAACACTGCACATTGCTGGTGACCCACGTGTTTAGTAGTGACGCAACTGCTAGGTGCATCCTAGCAACATCCGCCTTTTGAGAGCGAGAAAATTTTCGCAGTCGGCAGGACTCGAACCTACGCTCCCAGAGGGAATCTGATTTCAAGTCAGACGCCTTAACCACTCGGCCACGACTGCCGGTGGCGGAAGCGACTCCCGACAAGTGAAGCCGCCATCTTTAGAAGCAATCTGATGGCAGAAAACGGCGTGGCCTCACTCTTTGCTGTAGGGTTTCCATTAGCCGTTACGAAAGTGTACTAATTTCCCACTGACTTATGGCTCCAATGGCGACTTCACCGACTTCCCACTGACGCACCGCTGACGCTAGTTTTCTGTCGTCTTAAAACGATGGACATACCTCCAAGCAGCTGCGAGATCTTAAGAAAAGAAAAAAAAACGCTGCACCACTGCTTTTGCCGCACTCGAATGATTGAAATTGCGATTCATAAAAAGAAAATGAAATGTCCGCTCTGTCCAACACTTTCGAGCACATCTGTGTACTCACCATCTCAGCGACGGCTTTCTGCAGTCCCAGCGTCAGTGCGAGGTGAACCGAAAGGCACAGTAAGTAGCTGTCGTCGCGAAAACTCAGTATTCTTAAAACGGAAATTTTCGTCTTGTTGAGAATGGCATCACTGGTTGCACCCGCATTCGCCCACGCATGTCACATGTGTGCGAAAACGTTTGCTCCTCTTTACGCAAAATCGCACGCAGCCGGTAGGATTCGAACCTACGCTCCCAGAGGGAATCTGATTTCGAGTCAGACGCCTTAACCACTCGGCCACGACTGCCGTTAGCGCGGTGTTCTCTCGACACATGCAACTGCTACCGTTTAAAACACTGTGGTGTCAGAAAACGGCGTAGCTGCATTATTTTCCGTAGCGTTTCCACCGCTACCAGACGAATCGCTACCAAAGTATTAAAATTTCCGCCCGGACAGGGACTTGAACCCTGGACCCTTAGGTTAAAAGCCTAATGCTCTACCGACTGAGCTATCCGGGCTCACACAAGGCTGCAAAACCTCCCACGATGCACAACTATACATTGACTCATGTCCTTTACTGTTGTTCAATCGCTGCATGGGGCCGTTACTAATAAAACGTCGCCCAAATGCTGTCTACAAACTTATCGCGCTAAGCCCGTAACACACTATCGAAGACTGCTGACACACGATGCAACAACAAATTGTACCAGTTGTTACGTCTCATACGTTGGAGCAGAGAATTTACGTGTTTTGTCGACACTCACTGGGCAATTGGAAAATTCACAAGCATTTCGAATGCAATGTTTCCCACGCTTTCGCTCATTTCACGGTTCCGTTGAAGATGTTCTTCACCACCTGACACAGAAAAGGGAATGCAGTCGGTAGGATATTTTTAATTCTTTTGCTTCTAAGGGAGTTAGTTGTCTAGTAAGTTCCTCTTATGGCATGCAATAGACAACCAGAACAGCTACAGGAGAGGGTCAGTTTTGTTGTCAGCGGTAGTTGCATTATCACAAACGCAGAGTAATTCCATTGGCGTCGCATGAAAACGAATACCTGCCGAAACCCGGGATCGAACCAGGGACCTTTAGATCTTCAGTCTAACGCTCTCCCAACTGAGCTATTTCGGCTGACGTCGAAGGTTGCCATTTGCATGTGTTCGTTAATTTGTGCCTCGTTGCCAATTTCACAGTCACCTTCGTCTGATAAGACATAGGGACGCTGAAGGGCGAGCAGCCGATGCAGTGAAGTTCCACACACATTTCTTCAGCTTCCGTCATCGTAACAAGCAAACATGTCGACTCGATTCGTGTGATATTGAATTCGCTGACTTGACGTGACGCCACGCTGACGCTAGAAAACACGTGCTATATCGATGCCAGGGGCAACTCGTGTGCAGAGAACGAGACACAAGAAGGAGTGAGCCTCTCCACCATATGAGAGGCAGTATCTAGCAGATACACACGGTAAAACATTCGACTTGCGTTAGCTCATAAATTGCTACACGTCATCGTCTGCAAGCTAAAATGGACACATCTGCACTGCCCAGTGAGGCGACACTTGTACTAACACCTGGTGGACGGCTGTGAGACTAGGAGATGAGCTGCGGCTTCTGGGGGCGACTGTAACGCTGCGCCCTCGATCAAATAACACTGCACATTGCTGGTGACCCACGTGTTTAGTAGTGACGCAACTGCTAGGTGCATCCTAGCAACATCCGCCTTTTGAGAGCGAGAAAATTTTCGCAGTCGGCAGGACTCGAACCTACGCTCCCAGAGGGAATCTGATTTCAAGTCAGACGCCTTAACCACTCGGCCACGACTGCCGGTGGCGGAAGCGACTCCCGACAAGTGAAGCCGCCATCTTTAGAAGCAATCTGATGGCAGAAAACGGCGTGGCCTCACTCTTTGCTGTAGGGTTTCCATTAGCCGTTACGAAAGTGTACTAATTTCCCACTGACTTATGGCTCCAATGGCGACTTCACCGACTTCCCACTGACGCACCGCTGACGCTAGTTTTCTGTCGTCTTAAAACGATGGACATACCTCCAAGCAGCTGCGAGATCTTAAGAAAAGAAAAAAAAACGCTGCACCACTGCTTTTGCCGCACTCGAATGATTGAAATTGCGATTCATAAAAAGAAAATGAAATGTCCGCTCTGTCCAACACTTTCGAGCACATCTGTGTACTCACCATCTCAGCGACGGCTTTCTGCAGTCCCAGCGTCAGTGCGAGGTGAACCGAAAGGCACAGTAAGTAGCTGTCGTCGCGAAAACTCAGTATTCTTAAAACGGAAATTTTCGTCTTGTTGAGAATGGCATCACTGGTTGCACCCGCATTCGCCCACGCATGTCACATGTGTGCGAAAACGTTTGCTCCTCTTTACGCAAAATCGCACGCAGCCGGTAGGATTCGAACCTACGCTCCCAGAGGGAATCTGATTTCGAGTCAGACGCCTTAACCATTCGGCCACGACTGCCGTTAGCGCGGTGTTCTCTCGACACATGCAACTGCTACCGTTTAAAACACTGTGGTGTCAGAAAACGGCGTAGCTGCATTATTTTCCGTAGCGTTTCCACCGCTACCAGACGAATCGCTACCAAAGTATTAAAATTTCCGCCCGGACAGGGACTTGAACCCTGGACCCTTAGGTTAAAAGCCTAATGCTCTACCGACTGAGCTATCCGGGCTCACACAAGGCTGCAAAACCTCCCACGATGCACAACTATACATTGACTCATGTCCTTTACTGTTGTTCAATCGCTGCATGGGGCCGTTACTAATAAAACGTCGCCCAAATGCTGTCTACAAACTTATCGCGCTAAGCCCGTAACACACTATCGAAGACTGCTGACACACGATGCAACAACAAATTGTACCAGTTGTTACGTCTCATACGTTGGAGCAGAGAATTTACGTGTTTTGTCGACACTCACTGGGCAATTGGAAAATTCACAAGCATTTCGAATGCAATGTTTCCCACGCTTTCGCTCATTTCACGGTTCCGTTGAAGATGTTCTTCACCACCTGACACAGAAAAGGGAATGCAGTCGGTAGGATATTTTTAATTCTTTTGCTTCTAAGGGAGTTAGTTGTCTAGTAAGTTCCTCTTATGGCATGCAATAGACAACCAGAACAGCTACAGGAGAGGGTCAGTTTTGTTGTCAGCGGTAGTTGCATTATCACAAACGCAGAGTAATTCCATTGGCGTCGCATGAAAACGAATACCTGCCGAAACCCGGGATCGAACCAGGGACCTTTAGATCTTCAGTCTAACGCTCTCCCAACTGAGCTATTTCGGCTGACGTCGAAGGTTGCCATTTGCATGTGTTCGTTAATTTGTGCCTCGTTGCCAATTTCACAGTCACCTTCGTCTGATAAGACATAGGGACGCTGAAGGGCGAGCAGCCGATGCAGTGAAGTTCCACACACATTTCTTCAGCTTCCGTCATCGTAACAAGCAAACATGTCGACTCGATTCGTGTGATATTGAATTCGCTGACTTGACGTGACGCCACGCTGACGCTAGAAAACACGTGCTATATCGATGCCAGGGGCAACTCGTGTGCAGAGAACGAGACACAAGAAGGAGTGAGCCTCTCCACCATATGAGAGGCAGTATCTAGCAGATACACACGGTAAAACATTCGACTTGCGTTAGCTCATAAATTGCTACACGTCATCGTCTGCAAGCTAAAATGGACACATCTGCACTGCCCAGTGAGGCGACACTTGTACTAACACCTGGTGGACGGCTGTGAGACTAGGAGATGAGCTGCGGCTTCTGGGGGCGACTGTAACGCTGCGCCCTCGATCAAATAACACTGCACATTGCTGGTGACCCACGTGTTTAGTAGTGACGCAACTGCTAGGTGCATCCTAGCAACATCCGCCTTTTGAGAGCGAGAAAATTTTCGCAGTCGGCAGGACTCGAACCTACGCTCCCAGAGGGAATCTGATTTCAAGTCAGACGCCTTAACCACTCGGCCACGACTGCCGGTGGCGGAAGCGACTCCCGACAAGTGAAGCCGCCATCTTTAGAAGCAATCTGATGGCAGAAAACGGCGTGGCCTCACTCTTTGCTGTAGGGTTTCCATTAGCCGTTACGAAAGTGTACTAATTTCCCACTGACTTATGGCTCCAATGGCGACTTCACCGACTTCCCACTGACGCACCGCTGACGCTAGTTTTCTGTCGTCTTAAAACGATGGACATACCTCCAAGCAGCTGCGAGATCTTAAGAAAAGAAAAAAAAACGCTGCACCACTGCTTTTGCCGCACTCGAATGATTGAAATTGCGATTCATAAAAAGAAAATGAAATGTCCGCTCTGTCCAACACTTTCGAGCACATCTGTGTACTCACCATCTCAGCGACGGCTTTCTGCAGTCCCAGCGTCAGTGCGAGGTGAACCGAAAGGCACAGTAAGTAGCTGTCGTCGCGAAAACTCAGTATTCTTAAAACGGAAATTTTCGTCTTGTTGAGAATGGCATCACTGGTTGCACCCGCATTCGCCCACGCATGTCACATGTGTGCGAAAACGTTTGCTCCTCTTTACGCAAAATCGCACGCAGCCGGTAGGATTCGAACCTACGCTCCCAGAGGGAATCTGATTTCGAGTCAGACGCCTTAACCACTCGGCCACGACTGCCGTTAGCGCGGTGTTCTCTCGACACATGCAACTGCTACCGTTTAAAACACTGTGGTGTCAGAAAACGGCGTAGCTGCATTATTTTCCGTAGCGTTTCCACCGCTACCAGACGAATCGCTACCAAAGTATTAAAATTTCCGCCCGGACAGGGACTTGAACCCTGGACCCTTAGGTTAAAAGCCTAATGCTCTACCGACTGAGCTATCCGGGCTCACACAAGGCTGCAAAACCTCCCACGATGCACAACTATACATTGACTCATGTCCTTTACTGTTGTTCAATCGCTGCATGGGGCCGTTACTAATAAAACGTCGCCCAAATGCTGTCTACAAACTTATCGCGCTAAGCCCGTAACACACTATCGAAGACTGCTGACACACGATGCAACAACAAATTGTACCAGTTGTTACGTCTCATACGTTGGAGCAGAGAATTTACGTGTTTTGTCGACACTCACTGGGCAATTGGAAAATTCACAAGCATTTCGAATGCAATGTTTCCCACGCTTTCGCTCATTTCACGGTTCCGTTGAAGATGTTCTTCACCACCTGACACAGAAAAGGGAATGCAGTCGGTAGGATATTTTTAATTCTTTTGCTTCTAAGGGAGTTAGTTGTCTAGTAAGTTCCTCTTATGGCATGCAATAGACAACCAGAACAGCTACAGGAGAGGGTCAGTTTTGTTGTCAGCGGTAGTTGCATTATCACAAACGCAGAGTAATTCCATTGGCGTCGCATGAAAACGAATACCTGCCGAAACCCGGGATCGAACCAGGGACCTTTAGATCTTCAGTCTAACGCTCTCCCAACTGAGCTATTTCGGCTGACGTCGAAGGTTGCCATTTGCATGTGTTCGTTAATTTGTGCCTCGTTGCCAATTTCACAGTCACCTTCGTCTGATAAGACATAGGGACGCTGAAGGGCGAGCAGCCGATGCAGTGAAGTTCCACACACATTTCTTCAGCTTCCGTCATCGTAACAAGCAAACATGTCGACTCGATTCGTGTGATATTGAATTCGCTGACTTGACGTGACGCCACGCTGACGCTAGAAAACACGTGCTATATCGATGCCAGGGGCAACTCGTGTGCAGAGAACGAGACACAAGAAGGAGTGAGCCTCTCCACCATATGAGAGGCAGTATCTAGCAGATACACACGGTAAAACATTCGACTTGCGTTAGCTCATAAATTGCTACACGTCATCGTCTGCAAGCTAAAATGGACACATCTGCACTGCCCAGTGAGGCGACACTTGTACTAACACCTGGTGGACGGCTGTGAGACTAGGAGATGAGCTGCGGCTTCTGGGGGCGACTGTAACGCTGCGCCCTCGATCAAATAACACTGCACATTGCTGGTGACCCACGTGTTTAGTAGTGACGCAACTGCTAGGTGCATCCTAGCAACATCCGCCTTTTGAGAGCGAGAAAATTTTCGCAGTCGGCAGGACTCGAACCTACGCTCCCAGAGGGAATCTGATTTCAAGTCAGACGCCTTAACCACTCGGCCACGACTGCCGGTGGCGGAAGCGACTCCCGACAAGTGAAGCCGCCATCTTTAGAAGCAATCTGATGGCAGAAAACGGCGTGGCCTCACTCTTTGCTGTAGGGTTTCCATTAGCCGTTACGAAAGTGTACTAATTTCCCACTGACTTATGGCTCCAATGGCGACTTCACCGACTTCCCACTGACGCACCGCTGACGCTAGTTTTCTGTCGTCTTAAAACGATGGACATACCTCCAAGCAGCTGCGAGATCTTAAGAAAAGAAAAAAAAACGCTGCACCACTGCTTTTGCCGCACTCGAATGATTGAAATTGCGATTCATAAAAAGAAAATGAAATGTCCGCTCTGTCCAACACTTTCGAGCACATCTGTGTACTCACCATCTCAGCGACGGCTTTCTGCAGTCCCAGCGTCAGTGCGAGGTGAACCGAAAGGCACAGTAAGTAGCTGTCGTCGCGAAAACTCAGTATTCTTAAAACGGAAATTTTCGTCTTGTTGAGAATGGCATCACTGGTTGCACCCGCATTCGCCCACGCATGTCACATGTGTGCGAAAACGTTTGCTCCTCTTTACGCAAAATCGCACGCAGCCGGTAGGATTCGAACCTACGCTCCCAGAGGGAATCTGATTTCGAGTCAGACGCCTTAACCACTCGGCCACGACTGCCGTTAGCGCGGTGTTCTCTCGACACATGCAACTGCTACCGTTTAAAACACTGTGGTGTCAGAAAACGGCGTAGCTGCATTATTTTCCGTAGCGTTTCCACCGCTACCAGACGAATCGCTACCAAAGTATTAAAATTTCCGCCCGGACAGGGACTTGAACCCTGGACCCTTAGGTTAAAAGCCTAATGCTCTACCGACTGAGCTATCCGGGCTCACACAAGGCTGCAAAACCTCCCACGATGCACAACTATACATTGACTCATGTCCTTTACTGTTGTTCAATCGCTGCATGGGGCCGTTACTAATAAAACGTCGCCCAAATGCTGTCTACAAACTTATCGCGCTAAGCCCGTAACACACTATCGAAGACTGCTGACACACGATGCAACAACAAATTGTACCAGTTGTTACGTCTCATACGTTGGAGCAGAGAATTTACGTGTTTTGTCGACACTCACTGGGCAATTGGAAAATTCACAAGCATTTCGAATGCAATGTTTCCCACGCTTTCGCTCATTTCACGGTTCCGTTGAAGATGTTCTTCACCACCTGACACAGAAAAGGGAATGCAGTCGGTAGGATATTTTTAATTCTTTTGCTTCTAAGGGAGTTAGTTGTCTAGTAAGTTCCTCTTATGGCATGCAATAGACAACCAGAACAGCTACAGGAGAGGGTCAGTTTTGTTGTCAGCGGTAGTTGCATTATCACAAACGCAGAGTAATTCCATTGGCGTCGCATGAAAACGAATACCTGCCGAAACCCGGGATCGAACCAGGGACCTTTGGATCTTCAGTCTAACGCTCTCCCAACTGAGCTATTTCGGCTGACGTCGAAGGTTGCCATTTGCATGTGTTCGTTAATTTGTGCCTCGTTGCCAATTTCACAGTCACCTTCGTCTGATAAGACATAGGGACGCTGAAGGGCGAGCAGCCGATGCAGTGAAGTTCCACACACATTTCTTCAGCTTCCGTCATCGTAACAAGCAAACATGTCGACTCGATTCGTGTGATATTGAATTCGCTGACTTGACGTGACGCCACGCTGACGCTAGAAAACACGTGCTATATCGATGCCAGGGGCAACTCGTGTGCAGAGAACGAGACACAAGAAGGAGTGAGCCTCTCCACCATATGAGAGGCAGTATCTAGCAGATACACACGGTAAAACATTCGACTTGCGTTAGCTCATAAATTGCTACACGTCATCGTCTGCAAGCTAAAATGGACACATCTGCACTGCCCAGTGAGGCGACACTTGTACTAACACCTGGTGGACGGCTGTGAGACTAGGAGATGAGCTGCGGCTTCTGGGGGCGACTGTAACGCTGCGCCCTCGATCAAATAACACTGCACATTGCTGGTGACCCACGTGTTTAGTAGTGACGCAACTGCTAGGTGCATCCTAGCAACGTCCGCCTTTTGAGAGCGAGAAAATTTTCGCAGTCGGCAGGACTCGAACCTACGCTCCCAGAGGGAATCTGATTTCAAGTCAGACGCCTTAACCACTCGGCCACGACTGCCGGTGGCGGAAGCGACTCCCGACAAGTGAAGCCGCCATCTTTAGAAGCAATCTGATGGCAGAAAACGGCGTGGCCTCACTCTTTGCTGTAGGGTTTCCATTAGCCGTTACGAAAGTGTACTAATTTCCCACTGACTTATGGCTCCAATGGCGACTTCACCGACTTCCCACTGACGCACCGCTGACGCTAGTTTTCTGTCGTCTTAAAACGATGGACATACCTCCAAGCAGCTGCGAGATCTTAAGAAAAGAAAAAAAAAAACGCTGCACCACTGCTTTTGCCGCACTCGAATGATTGAAATTGCGATTCATAAAAAGAAAATGAAATGTCCGCTCTGTCCAACACTTTCGAGCACATCTGTGTACTCACCATCTCAGCGACGGCTTTCTGCAGTCCCAGCGTCAGTGCGAGGTGAACCGAAAGGCACAGTAAGTAGCTGTCGTCGCGAAAACTCAGTATTCTTAAAACGGAAATTTTCGTCTTGTTGAGAATGGCATCACTGGTTGCACCCGCATTCGCCCACGCATGTCACATGTGTGCGAAAACGTTTGCTCCTCTTTACGCAAAATCGCACGCAGCCGGTAGGATTCGAACCTACGCTCCCAGAGGGAATCTGATTTCGAGTCAGACGCCTTAACCACTCGGCCACGACTGCCGTTAGCGCGGTGTTCTCTCGACACATGCAACTGCTACCGTTTAAAACACTGTGGTGTCAGAAAACGGCGTAGCTGCATTATTTTCCGTAGCGTTTCCACCGCTACCAGACGAATCGCTACCAAAGTATTAAAATTTCCGCCCGGACAGGGACTTGAACCCTGGACCCTTAGGTTAAAAGCCTAATGCTCTACCGACTGAGCTATCCGGGCTCACACAAGGCTGCAAAACCTCCCACGATGCACAACTATACATTGACTCATGTCCTTTACTGTTGTTCAATCGCTGCATGGGGCCGTTACTAATAAAACGTCGCCCAAATGCTGTCTACAAACTTATCGCGCTAAGCCCGTAACACACTATCGAAGACTGCTGACACACGATGCAACAACAAATTGTACCAGTTGTTACGTCTCATACGTTGGAGCAGAGAATTTACGTGTTTTGTCGACACTCACTGGGCAATTGGAAAATTCACAAGCATTTCGAATGCAATGTTTCCCACGCTTTCGCTCATTTCACGGTTCCGTTGAAGATGTTCTTCACCACCTGACACAGAAAAGGGAATGCAGTCGGTAGGATATTTTTAATTCTTTTGCTTCTAAGGGAGTTAGTTGTCTAGTAAGTTCCTCTTATGGCATGCAATAGACAACCAGAACAGCTACAGGAGAGGGTCAGTTTTGTTGTCAGCGGTAGTTGCATTATCACAAACGCAGAGTAATTCCATTGGCGTCGCATGAAAACGAATACCTGCCGAAACCCGGGATCGAACCAGGGACCTTTAGATCTTCAGTCTAACGCTCTCCCAACTGAGCTATTTCGGCTGACGTCGAAGGTTGCCATTTGCATGTGTTCGTTAATTTGTGCCTCGTTGCCAATTTCACAGTCACCTTCGTCTGATAAGACATAGGGACGCTGAAGGGCGAGCAGCCGATGCAGTGAAGTTCCACACACATTTCTTCAGCTTCCGTCATCGTAACAAGCAAACATGTCGACTCGATTCGTGTGATATTGAATTCGCTGACTTGACGTGACGCCACGCTGACGCTAGAAAACACGTGCTATATCGATGCCAGGGGCAACTCGTGTGCAGAGAACGAGACACAAGAAGGAGTGAGCCTCTCCACCATATGAGAGGCAGTATCTAGCAGATACACACGGTAAAACATTCGACTTGCGTTAGCTCATAAATTGCTACACGTCATCGTCTGCAAGCTAAAATGGACACATCTGCACTGCCCAGTGAGGCGACACTTGTACTAACACCTGGTGGACGGCTGTGAGACTAGGAGATGAGCTGCGGCTTCTGGGGGCGACTGTAACGCTGCGCCCTCGATCAAATAACACTGCACATTGCTGGTGACCCACGTGTTTAGTAGTGACGCAACTGCTAGGTGCATCCTAGCAACATCCGCCTTTTGAGAGCGAGAAAATTTTCGCAGTCGGCAGGACTCGAACCTACGCTCCCAGAGGGAATCTGATTTCAAGTCAGACGCCTTAACCACTCGGCCACGACTGCCGGTGGCGGAAGCGACTCCCGACAAGTGAAGCCGCCATCTTTAGAAGCAATCTGATGGCAGAAAACGGCGTGGCCTCACTCTTTGCTGTAGGGTTTCCATTAGCCGTTACGAAAGTGTACTAATTTCCCACTGACTTATGGCTCCAATGGCGACTTCACCGACTTCCCACTGACGCACCGCTGACGCTAGTTTTCTGTCGTCTTAAAACGATGGACATACCTCCAAGCAGCTGCGAGATCTTAAGAAAAGAAAAAAAAACGCTGCACCACTGCTTTTGCCGCACTCGAATGATTGAAATTGCGATTCATAAAAAGAAAATGAAATGTCCGCTCTGTCCAACACTTTCGAGCACATCTGTGTACTCACCATCTCAGCGACGGCTTTCTGCAGTCCCAGCGTCAGTGCGAGGTGAACCGAAAGGCACAGTAAGTAGCTGTCGTCGCGAAAACTCAGTATTCTTAAAACGGAAATTTTCGTCTTGTTGAGAATGGCATCACTGGTTGCACCCGCATTCGCCCACGCATGTCACATGTGTGCGAAAACGTTTGCTCCTCTTTACGCAAAATCGCACGCAGCCGGTAGGATTCGAACCTACGCTCCCAGAGGGAATCTGATTTCGAGTCAGACGCCTTAACCACTCGGCCACGACTGCCGTTAGCGCGGTGTTCTCTCGACACATGCAACTGCTACCGTTTAAAACACTGTGGTGTCAGAAAACGGCGTAGCTGCATTATTTTCCGTAGCGTTTCCACCGCTACCAGACGAATCGCTACCAAAGTATTAAAATTTCCGCCCGGACAGGGACTTGAACCCTGGACCCTTAGGTTAAAAGCCTAATGCTCTACCGACTGAGCTATCCGGGCTCACACAAGGCTGCAAAACCTCCCACGATGCACAACTATACATTGACTCATGTCCTTTACTGTTGTTCAATCGCTGCATGGGGCCGTTACTAATAAAACGTCGCCCAAATGCTGTCTACAAACTTATCGCGCTAAGCCCGTAACACACTATCGAAGACTGCTGACACACGATGCAACAACAAATTGTACCAGTTGTTACGTCTCATACGTTGGAGCAGAGAATTTACGTGTTTTGTCGACACTCACTGGGCAATTGGAAAATTCACAAGCATTTCGAATGCAATGTTTCCCACGCTTTCGCTCATTTCACGGTTCCGTTGAAGATGTTCTTCACCACCTGACACAGAAAAGGGAATGCAGTCGGTAGGATATTTTTAATTCTTTTGCTTCTAAGGGAGTTAGTTGTCTAGTAAGTTCCTCTTATGGCATGCAATAGACAACCAGAACAGCTACAGGAGAGGGTCAGTTTTGTTGTCAGCGGTAGTTGCATTATCACAAACGCAGAGTAATTCCATTGGCGTCGCATGAAAACGAATACCTGCCGAAACCCGGGATCGAACCAGGGACCTTTAGATCTTCAGTCTAACGCTCTCCCAACTGAGCTATTTCGGCTGACGTCGAAGGTTGCCATTTGCATGTGTTCGTTAATTTGTGCCTCGTTGCCAATTTCACAGTCACCTTCGTCTGATAAGACATAGGGACGCTGAAGGGCGAGCAGCCGATGCAGTGAAGTTCCACACACATTTCTTCAGCTTCCGTCATCGTAACAAGCAAACATGTCGACTCGATTCGTGTGATATTGAATTCGCTGACTTGACGTGACGCCACGCTGACGCTAGAAAACACGTGCTATATCGATGCCAGGGGCAACTCGTGTGCAGAGAACGAGACACAAGAAGGAGTGAGCCTCTCCACCATATGAGAGGCAGTATCTAGCAGATACACACGGTAAAACATTCGACTTGCGTTAGCTCATAAATTGCTACACGTCATCGTCTGCAAGCTAAAATGGACACATCTGCACTGCCCAGTGAGGCGACACTTGTACTAACACCTGGTGGACGGCTGTGAGACTAGGAGATGAGCTGCGGCTTCTGGGGGCGACTGTAACGCTGCGCCCTCGATCAAATAACACTGCACATTGCTGGTGACCCACGTGTTTAGTAGTGACGCAACTGCTAGGTGCATCCTAGCAACATCCGCCTTTTGAGAGCGAGAAAATTTTCGCAGTCGGCAGGACTCGAACCTACGCTCCCAGAGGGAATCTGATTTCAAGTCAGACGCCTTAACCACTCGGCCACGACTGCCGGTGGCGGAAGCGACTCCCGACAAGTGAAGCCGCCATCTTTAGAAGCAATCTGATGGCAGAAAACGGCGTGGCCTCACTCTTTGCTGTAGGGTTTCCATTAGCCGTTACGAAAGTGTACTAATTTCCCACTGACTTATGGCTCCAATGGCGACTTCACCGACTTCCCACTGACGCACCGCTGACGCTAGTTTTCTGTCGTCTTAAAACGATGGACATACCTCCAAGCAGCTGCGAGATCTTAAGAAAAGAAAAAAAAACGCTGCACCACTGCTTTTGCCGCACTCGAATGATTGAAATTGCGATTCATAAAAAGAAAATGAAATGTCCGCTCTGTCCAACACTTTCGAGCACATCTGTGTACTCACCATCTCAGCGACGGCTTTCTGCAGTCCCAGCGTCAGTGCGAGGTGAACCGAAAGGCACAGTAAGTAGCTGTCGTCGCGAAAACTCAGTATTCTTAAAACGGAAATTTTCGTCTTGTTGAGAATGGCATCACTGGTTGCACCCGCATTCGCCCACGCATGTCACATGTGTGCGAAAACGTTTGCTCCTCTTTACGCAAAATCGCACGCAGCCGGTAGGATTCGAACCTACGCTCCCAGAGGGAATCTGATTTCGAGTCAGACGCCTTAACCATTCGGCCACGACTGCCGTTAGCGCGGTGTTCTCTCGACACATGCAACTGCTACCGTTTAAAACACTGTGGTGTCAGAAAACGGCGTAGCTGCATTATTTTCCGTAGCGTTTCCACCGCTACCAGACGAATCGCTACCAAAGTATTAAAATTTCCGCCCGGACAGGGACTTGAACCCTGGACCCTTAGGTTAAAAGCCTAATGCTCTACCGACTGAGCTATCCGGGCTCACACAAGGCTGCAAAACCTCCCACGATGCACAACTATACATTGACTCATGTCCTTTACTGTTGTTCAATCGCTGCATGGGGCCGTTACTAATAAAACGTCGCCCAAATGCTGTCTACAAACTTATCGCGCTAAGCCCGTAACACACTATCGAAGACTGCTGACACACGATGCAACAACAAATTGTACCAGTTGTTACGTCTCATACGTTGGAGCAGAGAATTTACGTGTTTTGTCGACACTCACTGGGCAATTGGAAAATTCACAAGCATTTCGAATGCAATGTTTCCCACGCTTTCGCTCATTTCACGGTTCCGTTGAAGATGTTCTTCACCACCTGACACAGAAAAGGGAATGCAGTCGGTAGGATATTTTTAATTCTTTTGCTTCTAAGGGAGTTAGTTGTCTAGTAAGTTCCTCTTATGGCATGCAATAGACAACCAGAACAGCTACAGGAGAGGGTCAGTTTTGTTGTCAGCGGTAGTTGCATTATCACAAACGCAGAGTAATTCCATTGGCGTCGCATGAAAACGAATACCTGCCGAAACCCGGGATCGAACCAGGGACCTTTAGATCTTCAGTCTAACGCTCTCCCAACTGAGCTATTTCGGCTGACGTCGAAGGTTGCCATTTGCATGTGTTCGTTAATTTGTGCCTCGTTGCCAATTTCACAGTCACCTTCGTCTGATAAGACATAGGGACGCTGAAGGGCGAGCAGCCGATGCAGTGAAGTTCCACACACATTTCTTCAGCTTCCGTCATCGTAACAAGCAAACATGTCGACTCGATTCGTGTGATATTGAATTCGCTGACTTGACGTGACGCCACGCTGACGCTAGAAAACACGTGCTATATCGATGCCAGGGGCAACTCGTGTGCAGAGAACGAGACACAAGAAGGAGTGAGCCTCTCCACCATATGAGAGGCAGTATCTAGCAGATACACACGGTAAAACATTCGACTTGCGTTAGCTCATAAATTGCTACACGTCATCGTCTGCAAGCTAAAATGGACACATCTGCACTGCCCAGTGAGGCGACACTTGTACTAACACCTGGTGGACGGCTGTGAGACTAGGAGATGAGCTGCGGCTTCTGGGGGCGACTGTAACGCTGCGCCCTCGATCAAATAACACTGCACATTGCTGGTGACCCACGTGTTTAGTAGTGACGCAACTGCTAGGTGCATCCTAGCAACATCCGCCTTTTGAGAGCGAGAAAATTTTCGCAGTCGGCAGGACTCGAACCTACGCTCCCAGAGGGAATCTGATTTCAAGTCAGACGCCTTAACCACTCGGCCACGACTGCCGGTGGCGGAAGCGACTCCCGACAAGTGAAGCCGCCATCTTTAGAAGCAATCTGATGGCAGAAAACGGCGTGGCCTCACTCTTTGCTGTAGGGTTTCCATTAGCCGTTACGAAAGTGTACTAATTTCCCACTGACTTATGGCTCCAATGGCGACTTCACCGACTTCCCACTGACGCACCGCTGACGCTAGTTTTCTGTCGTCTTAAAACGATGGACATACCTCCAAGCAGCTGCGAGATCTTAAGAAAAGAAAAAAAAAAACGCTGCACCACTGCTTTTGCCGCACTCGAATGATTGAAATTGCGATTCATAAAAAGAAAATGAAATGTCCGCTCTGTCCAACACTTTCGAGCACATCTGTGTACTCACCATCTCAGCGACGGCTTTCTGCAGTCCCAGCGTCAGTGCGAGGTGAACCGAAAGGCACAGTAAGTAGCTGTCGTCGCGAAAACTCAGTATTCTTAAAACGGAAATTTTCGTCTTGTTGAGAATGGCATCACTGGTTGCACCCGCATTCGCCCACGCATGTCACATGTGTGCGAAAACGTTTGCTCCTCTTTACGCAAAATCGCACGCAGCCGGTAGGATTCGAACCTACGCTCCCAGAGGAAATCTGATTTCGAGTCAGACGCCTTAACCATTCGGCCACGACTGCGGTGTTCTCTCGACACATGCAACTGCTACCGTTTAAAACACTGTGGTGTCAGAAAACGGCGTAGCTGCATTATTTTCCGTAGCGTTTCCACCGCTACCAGACGAATCGCTACCAAAGTATTAAAATTTCCGCCCGGACAGGGACTTGAACCCTGGACCCTTAGGTTAAAAGCCTAATGCTCTACCGACTGAGCTATCCGGGCTCACACAAGGCTGCAAAACCTCCCACGATGCACAACTATACATTGACTCATGTCCTTTACTGTTGTTCAATCGCTGCATGGGGCCGTTACTAATAAAACGTCGCCCAAATGCTGTCTACAAACTTATCGCGCTAAGCCCGTAACACACTATCGAAGACTGCTGACACACGATGCAACAACAAATTGTACCAGTTGTTACGTCTCATACGTTGGAGCAGAGAATTTACGTGTTTTGTCGACACTCACTGGGCAATTGGAAAATTCACAAGCATTTCGAATGCAATGTTTCCCACGCTTTCGCTCATTTCACGGTTCCGTTGAAGATGTTCTTCACCACCTGACACAGAAAAGGGAATGCAGTCGGTAGGATATTTTTAATTCTTTTGCTTCTAAGGGAGTTAGTTGTCTAGTAAGTTCCTCTTATGGCATGCAATAGACAACCAGAACAGCTACAGGAGAGGGTCAGTTTTGTTGTCAGCGGTAGTTGCATTATCACAAACGCAGAGTAATTCCATTGGCGTCGCATGAAAACGAATACCTGCCGAAACCCGGGATCGAACCAGGGACCTTTAGATCTTCAGTCTAACGCTCTCCCAACTGAGCTATTTCGGCTGACGTCGAAGGTTGCCATTTGCATGTGTTCGTTAATTTGTGCCTCGTTGCCAATTTCACAGTCACCTTCGTCTGATAAGACATAGGGACGCTGAAGGGCGAGCAGCCGATGCAGTGAAGTTCCACACACATTTCTTCAGCTTCCGTCATCGTAACAAGCAAACATGTCGACTCGATTCGTGTGATATTGAATTCGCTGACTTGACGTGACGCCACGCTGACGCTAGAAAACACGTGCTATATCGATGCCAGGGGCAACTCGTGTGCAGAGAACGAGACACAAGAAGGAGTGAGCCTCTCCACCATATGAGAGGCAGTATCTAGCAGATACACACGGTAAAACATTCGACTTGCGTTAGCTCATAAATTGCTACACGTCATCGTCTGCAAGCTAAAATGGACACATCTGCACTGCCCAGTGAGGCGACACTTGTACTAACACCTGGTGGACGGCTGTGAGACTAGGAGATGAGCTGCGGCTTCTGGGGGCGACTGTAACGCTGCGCCCTCGATCAAATAACACTGCACATTGCTGGTGACCCACGTGTTTAGTAGTGACGCAACTGCTAGGTGCATCCTAGCAACATCCGCCTTTTGAGAGCGAGAAAATTTTCGCAGTCGGCAGGACTCGAACCTACGCTCCCAGAGGGAATCTGATTTCAAGTCAGACGCCTTAACCACTCGGCCACGACTGCCGGTGGCGGAAGCGACTCCCGACAAGTGAAGCCGCCATCTTTAGAAGCAATCTGATGGCAGAAAACGGCGTGGCCTCACTCTTTGCTGTAGGGTTTCCATTAGCCGTTACGAAAGTGTACTAATTTCCCACTGACTTATGGCTCCAATGGCGACTTCACCGACTTCCCACTGACGCACCGCTGACGCTAGTTTTCTGTCGTCTTAAAACGATGGACATACCTCCAAGCAGCTGCGAGATCTTAAGAAAAGAAAAAAAAACGCTGCACCACTGCTTTTGCCGCACTCGAATGATTGAAATTGCGATTCATAAAAAGAAAATGAAATGTCCGCTCTGTCCAACACTTTCGAGCACATCTGTGTACTCACCATCTCAGCGACGGCTTTCTGCAGTCCCAGCGTCAGTGCGAGGTGAACCGAAAGGCACAGTAAGTAGCTGTCGTCGCGAAAACTCAGTATTCTTAAAACGGAAATTTTCGTCTTGTTGAGAATGGCATCACTGGTTGCACCCGCATTCGCCCACGCATGTCACATGTGTGCGAAAACGTTTGCTCCTCTTTACGCAAAATCGCACGCAGCCGGTAGGATTCGAACCTACGCTCCCAGAGGGAATCTGATTTCGAGTCAGACGCCTTAACCATTCGGCCACGACTGCCGTTAGCGCGGTGTTCTCTCGACACATGCAACTGCTACCGTTTAAAACACTGTGGTGTCAGAAAACGGCGTAGCTGCATTATTTTCCGTAGCGTTTCCACCGCTACCAGACGAATCGCTACCAAAGTATTAAAATTTCCGCCCGGACAGGGACTTGAACCCTGGACCCTTAGGTTAAAAGCCTAATGCTCTACCGACTGAGCTATCCGGGCTCACACAAGGCTGCAAAACCTCCCACGATGCACAACTATACATTGACTCATGTCCTTTACTGTTGTTCAATCGCTGCATGGGGCCGTTACTAATAAAACGTCGCCCAAATGCTGTCTACAAACTTATCGCGCTAAGCCCGTAACACACTATCGAAGACTGCTGACACACGATGCAACAACAAATTGTACCAGTTGTTACGTCTCATACGTTGGAGCAGAGAATTTACGTGTTTTGTCGACACTCACTGGGCAATTGGAAAATTCACAAGCATTTCGAATGCAATGTTTCCCACGCTTTCGCTCATTTCACGGTTCCGTTGAAGATGTTCTTCACCACCTGACACAGAAAAGGGAATGCAGTCGGTAGGATATTTTTAATTCTTTTGCTTCTAAGGGAGTTAGTTGTCTAGTAAGTTCCTCTTATGGCATGCAATAGACAACCAGAACAGCTACAGGAGAGGGTCAGTTTTGTTGTCAGCGGTAGTTGCATTATCACAAACGCAGAGTAATTCCATTGGCGTCGCATGAAAACGAATACCTGCCGAAACCCGGGATCGAACCAGGGACCTTTAGATCTTCAGTCTAACGCTCTCCCAACTGAGCTATTTCGGCTGACGTCGAAGGTTGCCATTTGCATGTGTTCGTTAATTTGTGCCTCGTTGCCAATTTCACAGTCACCTTCGTCTGATAAGACATAGGGACGCTGAAGGGCGAGCAGCCGATGCAGTGAAGTTCCACACACATTTCTTCAGCTTCCGTCATCGTAACAAGCAAACATGTCGACTCGATTCGTGTGATATTGAATTCGCTGACTTGACGTGACGCCACGCTGACGCTAGAAAACACGTGCTATATCGATGCCAGGGGCAACTCGTGTGCAGAGAACGAGACACAAGAAGGAGTGAGCCTCTCCACCATATGAGAGGCAGTATCTAGCAGATACACACGGTAAAACATTCGACTTGCGTTAGCTCATAAATTGCTACACGTCATCGTCTGCAAGCTAAAATGGACACATCTGCACTGCCCAGTGAGGCGACACTTGTACTAACACCTGGTGGACGGCTGTGAGACTAGGAGATGAGCTGCGGCTTCTGGGGGCGACTGTAACGCTGCGCCCTCGATCAAATAACACTGCACATTGCTGGTGACCCACGTGTTTAGTAGTGACGCAACTGCTAGGTGCATCCTAGCAACATCCGCCTTTTGAGAGCGAGAAAATTTTCGCAGTCGGCAGGACTCGAACCTACGCTCCCAGAGGGAATCTGATTTCAAGTCAGACGCCTTAACCACTCGGCCACGACTGCCGGTGGCGGAAGCGACTCCCGACAAGTGAAGCCGCCATCTTTAGAAGCAATCTGATGGCAGAAAACGGCGTGGCCTCACTCTTTGCTGTAGGGTTTCCATTAGCCGTTACGAAAGTGTACTAATTTCCCACTGACTTATGGCTCCAATGGCGACTTCACCGACTTCCCACTGACGCACCGCTGACGCTAGTTTTCTGTCGTCTTAAAACGATGGACATACCTCCAAGCAGCTGCGAGATCTTAAGAAAAGAAAAAAAAAACGCTGCACCACTGCTTTTGCCGCACTCGAATGATTGAAATTGCGATTCATAAAAAGAAAATGAAATGTCCGCTCTGTCCAACACTTTCGAGCACATCTGTGTACTCACCATCTCAGCGACGGCTTTCTGCAGTCCCAGCGTCAGTGCGAGGTGAACCGAAAGGCACAGTAAGTAGCTGTCGTCGCGAAAACTCAGTATTCTTAAAACGGAAATTTTCGTCTTGTTGAGAATGGCATCACTGGTTGCACCCGCATTCGCCCACGCATGTCACATGTGTGCGAAAACGTTTGCTCCTCTTTACGCAAAATCGCACGCAGCCGGTAGGATTCGAACCTACGCTCCCAGAGGGAATCTGATTTCGAGTCAGACGCCTTAACCATTCGGCCACGACTGCCGTTAGCGCGGTGTTCTCTCGACACATGCAACTGCTACCGTTTAAAACACTGTGGTGTCAGAAAACGGCGTAGCTGCATTATTTTCCGTAGCGTTTCCACCGCTACCAGACGAATCGCTACCAAAGTATTAAAATTTCCGCCCGGACAGGGACTTGAACCCTGGACCCTTAGGTTAAAAGCCTAATGCTCTACCGACTGAGCTATCCGGGCTCACACAAGGCTGCAAAACCTCCCACGATGCACAACTATACATTGACTCATGTCCTTTACTGTTGTTCAATCGCTGCATGGGGCCGTTACTAATAAAACGTCGCCCAAATGCTGTCTACAAACTTATCGCGCTAAGCCCGTAACACACTATCGAAGACTGCTGACACACGATGCAACAACAAATTGTACCAGTTGTTACGTCTCATACGTTGGAGCAGAGAATTTACGTGTTTTGTCGACACTCACTGGGCAATTGGAAAATTCACAAGCATTTCGAATGCAATGTTTCCCACGCTTTCGCTCATTTCACGGTTCCGTTGAAGATGTTCTTCACCACCTGACACAGAAAAGGGAATGCAGTCGGTAGGATATTTTTAATTCTTTTGCTTCTAAGGGAGTTAGTTGTCTAGTAAGTTCCTCTTATGGCATGCAATAGACAACCAGAACAGCTACAGGAGAGGGTCAGTTTTGTTGTCAGCGGTAGTTGCATTATCACAAACGCAGAGTAATTCCATTGGCGTCGCATGAAAACGAATACCTGCCGAAACCCGGGATCGAACCAGGGACCTTTAGATCTTCAGTCTAACGCTCTCCCAACTGAGCTATTTCGGCTGACGTCGAAGGTTGCCATTTGCATGTGTTCGTTAATTTGTGCCTCGTTGCCAATTTCACAGTCACCTTCGTCTGATAAGACATAGGGACGCTGAAGGGCGAGCAGCCGATGCAGTGAAGTTCCACACACATTTCTTCAGCTTCCGTCATCGTAACAAGCAAACATGTCGACTCGATTCGTGTGATATTGAATTCGCTGACTTGACGTGACGCCACGCTGACGCTAGAAAACACGTGCTATATCGATGCCAGGGGCAACTCGTGTGCAGAGAACGAGACACAAGAAGGAGTGAGCCTCTCCACCATATGAGAGGCAGTATCTAGCAGATACACACGGTAAAACATTCGACTTGCGTTAGCTCATAAATTGCTACACGTCATCGTCTGCAAGCTAAAATGGACACATCTGCACTGCCCAGTGAGGCGACACTTGTACTAACACCTGGTGGACGGCTGTGAGACTAGGAGATGAGCTGCGGCTTCTGGGGGCGACTGTAACGCTGCGCCCTCGATCAAATAACACTGCACATTGCTGGTGACCCACGTGTTTAGTAGTGACGCAACTGCTAGGTGCATCCTAGCAACATCCGCCTTTTGAGAGCGAGAAAATTTTCGCAGTCGGCAGGACTCGAACCTACGCTCCCAGAGGGAATCTGATTTCAAGTCAGACGCCTTAACCACTCGGCCACGACTGCCGGTGGCGGAAGCGACTCCCGACAAGTGAAGCCGCCATCTTTAGAAGCAATCTGATGGCAGAAAACGGCGTGGCCTCACTCTTTGCTGTAGGGTTTCCATTAGCCGTTACGAAAGTGTACTAATTTCCCACTGACTTATGGCTCCAATGGCGACTTCACCGACTTCCCACTGACGCACCGCTGACGCTAGTTTTCTGTCGTCTTAAAACGATGGACATACCTCCAAGCAGCTGCGAGATCTTAAGAAAAGAAAAAAAAACGCTGCACCACTGCTTTTGCCGCACTCGAATGATTGAAATTGCGATTCATAAAAAGAAAATGAAATGTCCGCTCTGTCCAACACTTTCGAGCACATCTGTGTACTCACCATCTCAGCGACGGCTTTCTGCAGTCCCAGCGTCAGTGCGAGGTGAACCGAAAGGCACAGTAAGTAGCTGTCGTCGCGAAAACTCAGTATTCTTAAAACGGAAATTTTCGTCTTGTTGAGAATGGCATCACTGGTTGCACCCGCATTCGCCCACGCATGTCACATGTGTGCGAAAACGTTTGCTCCTCTTTACGCAAAATCGCACGCAGCCGGTAGGATTCGAACCTACGCTCCCAGAGGGAATCTGATTTCGAGTCAGACGCCTTAACCATTCGGCCACGACTGCCGTTAGCGCGGTGTTCTCTCGACACATGCAACTGCTACCGTTTAAAACACTGTGGTGTCAGAAAACGGCGTAGCTGCATTATTTTCCGTAGCGTTTCCACCGCTACCAGACGAATCGCTACCAAAGTATTAAAATTTCCGCCCGGACAGGGACTTGAACCCTGGACCCTTAGGTTAAAAGCCTAATGCTCTACCGACTGAGCTATCCGGGCTCACACAAGGCTGCAAAACCTCCCACGATGCACAACTATACATTGACTCATGTCCTTTACTGTTGTTCAATCGCTGCATGGGGCCGTTACTAATAAAACGTCGCCCAAATGCTGTCTACAAACTTATCGCGCTAAGCCCGTAACACACTATCGAAGACTGCTGACACACGATGCAACAACAAATTGTACCAGTTGTTACGTCTCATACGTTGGAGCAGAGAATTTACGTGTTTTGTCGACACTCACTGGGCAATTGGAAAATTCACAAGCATTTCGAATGCAATGTTTCCCACGCTTTCGCTCATTTCACGGTTCCGTTGAAGATGTTCTTCACCACCTGACACAGAAAAGGGAATGCAGTCGGTAGGATATTTTTAATTCTTTTGCTTCTAAGGGAGTTAGTTGTCTAGTAAGTTCCTCTTATGGCATGCAATAGACAACCAGAACAGCTACAGGAGAGGGTCAGTTTTGTTGTCAGCGGTAGTTGCATTATCACAAACGCAGAGTAATTCCATTGGCGTCGCATGAAAACGAATACCTGCCGAAACCCGGGATCGAACCAGGGACCTTTAGATCTTCAGTCTAACGCTCTCCCAACTGAGCTATTTCGGCTGACGTCGAAGGTTGCCATTTGCATGTGTTCGTTAATTTGTGCCTCGTTGCCAATTTCACAGTCACCTTCGTCTGATAAGACATAGGGACGCTGAAGGGCGAGCAGCCGATGCAGTGAAGTTCCACACACATTTCTTCAGCTTCCGTCATCGTAACAAGCAAACATGTCGACTCGATTCGTGTGATATTGAATTCGCTGACTTGACGTGACGCCACGCTGACGCTAGAAAACACGTGCTATATCGATGCCAGGGGCAACTCGTGTGCAGAGAACGAGACACAAGAAGGAGTGAGCCTCTCCACCATATGAGAGGCAGTATCTAGCAGATACACACGGTAAAACATTCGACTTGCGTTAGCTCATAAATTGCTACACGTCATCGTCTGCAAGCTAAAATGGACACATCTGCACTGCCCAGTGAGGCGACACTTGTACTAACACCTGGTGGACGGCTGTGAGACTAGGAGATGAGCTGCGGCTTCTGGGGGCGACTGTAACGCTGCGCCCTCGATCAAATAACACTGCACATTGCTGGTGACCCACGTGTTTAGTAGTGACGCAACTGCTAGGTGCATCCTAGCAACATCCGCCTTTTGAGAGCGAGAAAATTTTCGCAGTCGGCAGGACTCGAACCTACGCTCCCAGAGGGAATCTGATTTCAAGTCAGACGCCTTAACCACTCGGCCACGACTGCCGGTGGCGGAAGCGACTCCCGACAAGTGAAGCCGCCATCTTTAGAAGCAATCTGATGGCAGAAAACGGCGTGGCCTCACTCTTTGCTGTAGGGTTTCCATTAGCCGTTACGAAAGTGTACTAATTTCCCACTGACTTATGGCTCCAATGGCGACTTCACCGACTTCCCACTGACGCACCGCTGACGCTAGTTTTCTGTCGTCTTAAAACGATGGACATACCTCCAAGCAGCTGCGAGATCTTAAGAAAAGAAAAAAAAACGCTGCACCACTGCTTTTGCCGCACTCGAATGATTGAAATTGCGATTCATAAAAAGAAAATGAAATGTCCGCTCTGTCCAACACTTTCGAGCACATCTGTGTACTCACCATCTCAGCGACGGCTTTCTGCAGTCCCAGCGTCAGTGCGAGGTGAACCGAAAGGCACAGTAAGTAGCTGTCGTCGCGAAAACTCAGTATTCTTAAAACGGAAATTTTCGTCTTGTTGAGAATGGCATCACTGGTTGCACCCGCATTCGCCCACGCATGTCACATGTGTGCGAAAACGTTTGCTCCTCTTTACGCAAAATCGCACGCAGCCGGTAGGATTCGAACCTACGCTCCCAGAGGGAATCTGATTTCGAGTCAGACGCCTTAACCATTCGGCCACGACTGCCGTTAGCGCGGTGTTCTCTCGACACATGCAACTGCTACCGTTTAAAACACTGTGGTGTCAGAAAACGGCGTAGCTGCATTATTTTCCGTAGCGTTTCCACCGCTACCAGACGAATCGCTACCAAAGTATTAAAATTTCCGCCCGGACAGGGACTTGAACCCTGGACCCTTAGGTTAAAAGCCTAATGCTCTACCGACTGAGCTATCCGGGCTCACACAAGGCTGCAAAACCTCCCACGATGCACAACTATACATTGACTCATGTCCTTTACTGTTGTTCAATCGCTGCATGGGGCCGTTACTAATAAAACGTCGCCCAAATGCTGTCTACAAACTTATCGCGCTAAGCCCGTAACACACTATCGAAGACTGCTGACACACGATGCAACAACAAATTGTACCAGTTGTTACGTCTCATACGTTGGAGCAGAGAATTTACGTGTTTTGTCGACACTCACTGGGCAATTGGAAAATTCACAAGCATTTCGAATGCAATGTTTCCCACGCTTTCGCTCATTTCACGGTTCCGTTGAAGATGTTCTTCACCACCTGACACAGAAAAGGGAATGCAGTCGGTAGGATATTTTTAATTCTTTTGCTTCTAAGGGAGTTAGTTGTCTAGTAAGTTCCTCTTATGGCATGCAATAGACAACCAGAACAGCTACAGGAGAGGGTCAGTTTTGTTGTCAGCGGTAGTTGCATTATCACAAACGCAGAGTAATTCCATTGGCGTCGCATGAAAACGAATACCTGCCGAAACCCGGGATCGAACCAGGGACCTTTAGATCTTCAGTCTAACGCTCTCCCAACTGAGCTATTTCGGCTGACGTCGAAGGTTGCCATTTGCATGTGTTCGTTAATTTGTGCCTCGTTGCCAATTTCACAGTCACCTTCGTCTGATAAGACATAGGGACGCTGAAGGGCGAGCAGCCGATGCAGTGAAGTTCCACACACATTTCTTCAGCTTCCGTCATCGTAACAAGCAAACATGTCGACTCGATTCGTGTGATATTGAATTCGCTGACTTGACGTGACGCCACGCTGACGCTAGAAAACACGTGCTATATCGATGCCAGGGGCAACTCGTGTGCAGAGAACGAGACACAAGAAGGAGTGAGCCTCTCCACCATATGAGAGGCAGTATCTAGCAGATACACACGGTAAAACATTCGACTTGCGTTAGCTCATAAATTGCTACACGTCATCGTCTGCAAGCTAAAATGGACACATCTGCACTGCCCAGTGAGGCGACACTTGTACTAACACCTGGTGGACGGCTGTGAGACTAGGAGATGAGCTGCGGCTTCTGGGGGCGACTGTAACGCTGCGCCCTCGATCAAATAACACTGCACATTGCTGGTGACCCACGTGTTTAGTAGTGACGCAACTGCTAGGTGCATCCTAGCAACATCCGCCTTTTGAGAGCGAGAAAATTTTCGCAGTCGGCAGGACTCGAACCTACGCTCCCAGAGGGAATCTGATTTCAAGTCAGACGCCTTAACCACTCGGCCACGACTGCCGGTGGCGGAAGCGACTCCCGACAAGTGAAGCCGCCATCTTTAGAAGCAATCTGATGGCAGAAAACGGCGTGGCCTCACTCTTTGCTGTAGGGTTTCCATTAGCCGTTACGAAAGTGTACTAATTTCCCACTGACTTATGGCTCCAATGGCGACTTCACCGACTTCCCACTGACGCACCGCTGACGCTAGTTTTCTGTCGTCTTAAAACGATGGACATACCTCCAAGCAGCTGCGAGATCTTAAGAAAAGAAAAAAAAACGCTGCACCACTGCTTTTGCCGCACTCGAATGATTGAAATTGCGATTCATAAAAAGAAAATGAAATGTCCGCTCTGTCCAACACTTTCGAGCACATCTGTGTACTCACCATCTCAGCGACGGCTTTCTGCAGTCCCAGCGTCAGTGCGAGGTGAACCGAAAGGCACAGTAAGTAGCTGTCGTCGCGAAAACTCAGTATTCTTAAAACGGAAATTTTCGTCTTGTTGAGAATGGCATCACTGGTTGCACCCGCATTCGCCCACGCATGTCACATGTGTGCGAAAACGTTTGCTCCTCTTTACGCAAAATCGCACGCAGCCGGTAGGATTCGAACCTACGCTCCCAGAGGGAATCTGATTTCGAGTCAGACGCCTTAACCATTCGGCCACGACTGCCGTTAGCGCGGTGTTCTCTCGACACATGCAACTGCTACCGTTTAAAACACTGTGGTGTCAGAAAACGGCGTAGCTGCATTATTTTCCGTAGCGTTTCCACCGCTACCAGACGAATCGCTACCAAAGTATTAAAATTTCCGCCCGGACAGGGACTTGAACCCTGGACCCTTAGGTTAAAAGCCTAATGCTCTACCGACTGAGCTATCCGGGCTCACACAAGGCTGCAAAACCTCCCACGATGCACAACTATACATTGACTCATGTCCTTTACTGTTGTTCAATCGCTGCATGGGGCCGTTACTAATAAAACGTCGCCCAAATGCTGTCTACAAACTTATCGCGCTAAGCCCGTAACACACTATCGAAGACTGCTGACACACGATGCAACAACAAATTGTACCAGTTGTTACGTCTCATACGTTGGAGCAGAGAATTTACGTGTTTTGTCGACACTCACTGGGCAATTGGAAAATTCACAAGCATTTCGAATGCAATGTTTCCCACGCTTTCGCTCATTTCACGGTTCCGTTGAAGATGTTCTTCACCACCTGACACAGAAAAGGGAATGCAGTCGGTAGGATATTTTTAATTCTTTTGCTTCTAAGGGAGTTAGTTGTCTAGTAAGTTCCTCTTATGGCATGCAATAGACAACCAGAACAGCTACAGGAGAGGGTCAGTTTTGTTGTCAGCGGTAGTTGCATTATCACAAACGCAGAGTAATTCCATTGGCGTCGCATGAAAACGAATACCTGCCGAAACCCGGGATCGAACCAGGGACCTTTAGATCTTCAGTCTAACGCTCTCCCAACTGAGCTATTTCGGCTGACGTCGAAGGTTGCCATTTGCATGTGTTCGTTAATTTGTGCCTCGTTGCCAATTTCACAGTCACCTTCGTCTGATAAGACATAGGGACGCTGAAGGGCGAGCAGCCGATGCAGTGAAGTTCCACACACATTTCTTCAGCTTCCGTCATCGTAACAAGCAAACATGTCGACTCGATTCGTGTGATATTGAATTCGCTGACTTGACGTGACGCCACGCTGACGCTAGAAAACACGTGCTATATCGATGCCAGGGGCAACTCGTGTGCAGAGAACGAGACACAAGAAGGAGTGAGCCTCTCCACCATATGAGAGGCAGTATCTAGCAGATACACACGGTAAAACATTCGACTTGCGTTAGCTCATAAATTGCTACACGTCATCGTCTGCAAGCTAAAATGGACACATCTGCACTGCCCAGTGAGGCGACACTTGTACTAACACCTGGTGGACGGCTGTGAGACTAGGAGATGAGCTGCGGCTTCTGGGGGCGACTGTAACGCTGCGCCCTCGATCAAATAACACTGCACATTGCTGGTGACCCACGTGTTTAGTAGTGACGCAACTGCTAGGTGCATCCTAGCAACATCCGCCTTTTGAGAGCGAGAAAATTTTCGCAGTCGGCAGGACTCGAACCTACGCTCCCAGAGGGAATCTGATTTCAAGTCAGACGCCTTAACCACTCGGCCACGACTGCCGGTGGCGGAAGCGACTCCCGACAAGTGAAGCCGCCATCTTTAGAAGCAATCTGATGGCAGAAAACGGCGTGGCCTCACTCTTTGCTGTAGGGTTTCCATTAGCCGTTACGAAAGTGTACTAATTTCCCACTGACTTATGGCTCCAATGGCGACTTCACCGACTTCCCACTGACGCACCGCTGACGCTAGTTTTCTGTCGTCTTAAAACGATGGACATACCTCCAAGCAGCTGCGAGATCTTAAGAAAAGAAAAAAAAACGCTGCACCACTGCTTTTGCCGCACTCGAATGATTGAAATTGCGATTCATAAAAAGAAAATGAAATGTCCGCTCTGTCCAACACTTTCGAGCACATCTGTGTACTCACCATCTCAGCGACGGCTTTCTGCAGTCCCAGCGTCAGTGCGAGGTGAACCGAAAGGCACAGTAAGTAGCTGTCGTCGCGAAAACTCAGTATTCTTAAAACGGAAATTTTCGTCTTGTTGAGAATGGCATCACTGGTTGCACCCGCATTCGCCCACGCATGTCACATGTGTGCGAAAACGTTTGCTCCTCTTTACGCAAAATCGCACGCAGCCGGTAGGATTCGAACCTACGCTCCCAGAGGGAATCTGATTTCGAGTCAGACGCCTTAACCACTCGGCCCACGACTGCCGTTAGCGCGGTGTTCTCTCGACACATGCAACTGCTACCGTTTAAAACACTGTGGTGTCAGAAAACGGCGTAGCTGCATTATTTTCCGTAGCGTTTCCACCGCTACCAGACGAATCGCTACCAAAGTATTAAAATTTCCGCCCGGACAGGGACTTGAACCCTGGACCCTTAGGTTAAAAGCCTAATGCTCTACCGACTGAGCTATCCGGGCTCACACAAGGCTGCAAAACCTCCCACGATGCACAACTATACATTGACTCATGTCCTTTACTGTTGTTCAATCGCTGCATGGGGCCGTTACTAATAAAACGTCGCCCAAATGCTGTCTACAAACTTATCGCGCTAAGCCCGTAACACACTATCGAAGACTGCTGACACACGATGCAACAACAAATTGTACCAGTTGTTACGTCTCATACGTTGGAGCAGAGAATTTACGTGTTTTGTCGACACTCACTGGGCAATTGGAAAATTCACAAGCATTTCGAATGCAATGTTTCCCACGCTTTCGCTCATTTCACGGTTCCGTTGAAGATGTTCTTCACCACCTGACACAGAAAAGGGAATGCAGTCGGTAGGATATTTTTAATTCTTTTGCTTCTAAGGGAGTTAGTTGTCTAGTAAGTTCCTCTTATGCATGCAATAGACAACCAGAACAGCTACAGGAGAGGGTCAGTTTTGTTGTCAGCGGTAGTTGCATTATCACAAACGCAGAGTAATTCCATTGGCGTCGCATGAAAACGAATACCTGCCGAAACCCGGGATCGAACCAGGGACCTTTAGATCTTCAGTCTAACGCTCTCCCAACTGAGCTATTTCGGCTGACGTCGAAGGTTGCCATTTGCATGTGTTCGTTAATTTGTGCCTCGTTGCCAATTTCACAGTCACCTTCGTCTGATAAGACATAGGGACGCTGAAGGGCGAGCAGCCGATGCAGTGAAGTTCCACACACATTTCTTCAGCTTCCGTCATCGTAACAAGCAAACATGTCGACTCGATTCGTGTGATATTGAATTCGCTGACTTGACGTGACGCCACGCTGACGCTAGAAAACACGTGCTATATCGATGCCAGGGGCAACTCGTGTGCAGAGAACGAGACACAAGAAGGAGTGAGCCTCTCCACCATATGAGAGGCAGTATCTAGCAGATACACACGGTAAAACATTCGACTTGCGTTAGCTCATAATTGCTACACGTCATCGTCTGCAAGCTAAAATGGACACATCTGCACTGCCCAGTGAGGCGACACTTGTACTAACACCTGGTGGACGGCTGTGAGACTAGGAGATGAGCTGCGGCTTCTGGGGGCGACTGTAACGCTGCGCCCTCGATCAAATAACACTGCACATTGCTGGTGACCCACGTGTTTAGTAGTGACGCAACTGCTAGGTGCATCCTAGCAACATCCGCCTTTTGAG
>NW_026046596.1:0-42987 GCF_023864275.1 Schistocerca cancellata
CCGGGAATCGAACCCGGGCCGCCCGCGTGGCAGGCGAGCATTCTACCACTGAACCACCGATGCTCAGCTAGTTCACAGCTTCCTGCTGCTTTCCGCTGCAAACGTCTGAGGGGAAAGTGGGACTGCCGTCCAGCGCCGTCGCATCCTCTCGAGAGAATGCTACAGACGCTGAATCCTGCACTGCACTGCTTAAAAATGATCGTCTAAGTACTCTTGCGGCGCACGCACGCGACGACTCTTGCCAAAGGACGCGAAATGTGCGTAGAGACGCTGCCTGGATGAGCTCGCCTACCCCGTAACGCGCCTACAGCTACGACCACCTTCAGGCGCCGCTGACAGGCGGGAAGCAGACACAGCGCGGCTCGCGAGGCGCGGAAGGGAACTGTGCGGTGGTGGTGTAATGGTCAGCATAGTTGCCTTCCAAGCAGTTGATCCGGGTTCGATTCCCGGCCACCGCAGCAGGCTTTTACTTTTGCGTATAAGTACTTTTGCCACGCGTCCTTAAATTAATGTTTCTTTCCCCATCTTACTCGCTGCAGGCCACCCTATAGCGTGTGCGTCGATTCCCCTTGAGTCTCGACTTGTCTCGACTTTGCTCAGCTGACGCGAGAGCTGACGCTCTCCAGTCGGCCTATATCAACACGACAAGCACGAGAAACGACTGAGAGAGGCAAGGAGAGGCGAGGCGGTGGACACACAGCACGCCGCTTCATTACACGGTGGCGTCTCCCTGACTGAATCGGGCTGCAGCTGCGAAAAGAAAGGAGAAAGACAAATAGGAAGCAAAATTGCCAACAGTACCCTGTGTTCCCATGCGGTCACCCGCCCAAGCACTGACAAGGGCCAAAGTTGTTACACGTCGGCAATCGGACATTTTCTTTCGTTTTCTCTTTGCCGTATCAGAACCAGCGTATTCAACATATTGTGGCCATTGCCGAGCGAATGCTGTAGCGCTTGCCGACAAGTCGGGTTCGGATCCTCTGTCAACGTCCACGCAGGGCGATGATCTTTTGGTCATCACACTCGCCAGCTGAAATCGGCGCTGCCTTTTCGTAGTAGTAAAAGCGTACTGGCCCGTGGGGGGATCGAACCCACGACCTTCGCGTTATTAGCACGACGCTCTAACCAACTGAGCTAACGGGCCTCGACGCGGACGGTTGCTCAGCCCTACGCTGGAAACACGTGGCATGAAGCCACACGCCACTTCTAGGGTCACCGTGTGCCTGCTCCGCTCGTCCATGTTCTGCTGGCGGTCATGAAACAGTAGCTGAATTGCGAGCAGGACGGGAAACGGCAGCACGCACAGCTGAAACTTGAGACGATTCGTGTGGAAAAAATTCCGTTCCGGTACCGGGAATCGAACCCGGGCCTCCTGGGTGAAAGCCAGGTATCCTAGCCACTAGACCACACCGGAGTTCGGCGTTCGTTGGACGGATCGGATGGTCTCTCGCACATTTCGTGCCGAGTCCCACGTCGGCACCCTTCTCTCTTTGCGAGCGTCTTTGCGCATACTGACTGGCAAGGCGCGCACCTCAAAAGTCTCAGAGCAATGCATTTGGCTTCTTGCTCTACTGGGAGAAGAGGAAAAGGAAAGCTGTAAGTATCAATAACAGGAAGTAAACATTTTCTCGCTGAAGCGTTGAAACGTTGTGGATAACAAACAAGAAATAAGTTCGAGCCCTAGCGACAGCACCACCGTGACTCACAGAAAATTAAATGCCCCGGGTGAGAATCGAACTCACGACCTTAAAATTACGAGACTTACGCGCTGCCTACTGCGCTACCGAGGCAGGGGGACGGGGGGAGACTGCTGGTCCTGGAAACTGGGTAAGCAGCGTACCCAATGTTAGACGCAGAGATACACTACTTCGTGGTTAACGCGTTCTGTTGCTACACGTGCATTGCCGGCCCAGTTGATTGCGGTGTTGCTGCAGCTTTTGCAACCATAGGCAGCACTCCCCGTCGTTCAAGTTCAGTGCCTCGGAGGCACCTGGACACAGCAACTTGTGAGGCCAGGCCGACGCCAGTCCGTAGAACATGACGCGAGCGTCCGAGTGGGGAACCGCGCGTGCTGCGTTCTCGTTTCTTCTCAAGGGAATCCCGCTATACATTCTTGTGGATCGTGCATCTCAAGCGCGCAAGTCACACGGCACCGCGGGAAAAGCAAAATGATGCATCGGCCGGGAATCGAACCCGGGCCGCCCGCGTGGCAGGCGAGCATTCTACCACTGAACCACCGATGCTCAGCTAGTTCACAGCTTCCTGCTGCTTTCCGCTGCAAACGTCTGAGGGGAAAGTGGGACTGCCGTCCAGCGCCGTCGCATCCTCTCGAGAGAATGCTACAGACGCTGAATCCTGCACTGCACTGCTTAAAAATGATCGTCTAAGTACTCTTGCGGCGCACGCACGCGACGACTCTTGCCAAAGGACGCGAAATGTGCGTAGAGACGCTGCCTGGATGAGCTCGCCTACCCCGTAACGCGCCTACAGCTACGACCACCTTCAGGCGCCGCTGACAGGCGGGAAGCAGACACAGCGCGGCTCGCGAGGCGCGGAAGGGAACTGTGCGGTGGTGGTGTAATGGTCAGCATAGTTGCCTTCCAAGCAGTTGATCCGGGTTCGATTCCCGGCCACCGCAGCAGGCTTTTACTTTTGCGTATAAGTACTTTTGCCACGCGTCCTTAAATTAATGTTTCTTTCCCCATCTTACTCGCTGCAGGCCACCCTATAGCGTGTGCGTCGATTCCCCTTGAGTCTCGACTTGTCTCGACTTTGCTCAGCTGACGCGAGAGCTGACGCTCTCCAGTCGGCCTATATCAACACGACAAGCACGAGAAACGACTGAGAGAGGCAAGGAGAGGCGAGGCGGTGGACACACAGCACGCCGCTTCATTACACGGTGGCGTCTCCCTGACTGAATCGGGCTGCAGCTGCGAAAAGAAAGGAGAAAGACAAATAGGAAGCAAAATTGCCAACAGTACCCTGTGTTCCCATGCGGTCACCCGCCCAAGCACTGACAAGGGCCAAAGTTGTTACACGTCGGCAATCGGACATTTTCTTTCGTTTTCTCTTTGCCGTATCAGAACCAGCGTATTCAACATATTGTGGCCATTGCCGAGCGAATGCTGTAGCGCTTGCCGACAAGTCGGGTTCGGATCCTCTGTCAACGTCCACGCAGGGCGATGATCTTTTGGTCATCACACTCGCCAGCTGAAATCGGCGCTGCCTTTTCGTAGTAGTAAAAGCGTACTGGCCCGTGGGGGGATCGAACCCACGACCTTCGCGTTATTAGCACGACGCTCTAACCAACTGAGCTAACGGGCCTCGACGCGGACGGTTGCTCAGCCCTACGCTGGAAACACGTGGCATGAAGCCACACGCCACTTCTAGGGTCACCGTGTGCCTGCTCCGCTCGTCCATGTTCTGCTGGCGGTCATGAAACAGTAGCTGAATTGCGAGCAGGACGGGAAACGGCAGCACGCACAGCTGAAACTTGAGACGATTCGTGTGGAAAAAATTCCGTTCCGGTACCGGGAATCGAACCCGGGCCTCCTGGGTGAAAGCCAGGTATCCTAGCCACTAGACCACACCGGAGTTCGGCGTTCGTTGGACGGATCGGATGGTCTCTCGCACATTTCGTGCCGAGTCCCACGTCGGCACCCTTCTCTCTTTGCGAGCGTCTTTGCGCATACTGACTGGCAAGGCGCGCACCTCAAAAGTCTCAGAGCAATGCATTTGGCTTCTTGCTCTACTGGGAGAAGAGGAAAAGGAAAGCTGTAAGTATCAATAACAGGAAGTAAACATTTTCTCGCTGAAGCGTTGAAACGTTGTGGATAACAAACAAGAAATAAGTTCGAGCCCTAGCGACAGCACCACCGTGACTCACAGAAAATTAAATGCCCCGGGTGAGAATCGAACTCACGACCTTAAAATTACGAGACTTACGCGCTGCCTACTGCGCTACCGAGGCAGGGGGACGGGGGGAGACTGCTGGTCCTGGAAACTGGGTAAGCAGCGTACCCAATGTTAGACGCAGAGATACACTACTTCGTGGTTAACGCGTTCTGTTGCTACACGTGCATTGCCGGCCCAGTTGATTGCGGTGTTGCTGCAGCTTTTGCAACCATAGGCAGCACTCCCCGTCGTTCAAGTTCAGTGCCTCGGAGGCACCTGGACACAGCAACTTGTGAGGCCAGGCCGACGCCAGTCCGTAGAACATGACGCGAGCGTCCGAGTGGGGAACCGCGCGTGCTGCGTTCTCGTTTCTTCTCAAGGGAATCCCGCTATACATTCTTGTGGATCGTGCATCTCAAGCGCGCAAGTCACACGGCACCGCGGGAAAAGCAAAATGATGCATCGGCCGGGAATCGAACCCGGGCCGCCCGCGTGGCAGGCGAGCATTCTACCACTGAACCACCGATGCTCAGCTAGTTCACACCTTCCTGCTGCTTTCCGCTGCAAACGTCTGAGGGGAAAGTGGGACTGCCGTCCAGCGCCGTCGCATCCTCTCGAGAGAATGCTACAGACGCTGAATCCTGCACTGCACTGCTTAAAAATGATCGTCTAAGTACTCTTGCGGCGCACGCACGCGACGACTCTTGCCAAAGGACGCGAAATGTGCGTAGAGACGCTGCCTGGATGAGCTCGCCTACCCCGTAACGCGCCTACAGCTACGACCACCTTCAGGCGCCGCTGACAGGCGGGAAGCAGACACAGCGCGGCTCGCGAGGCGCGGAAGGGAACTGTGCGGTGGTGGTGTAATGGTCAGCATAGTTGCCTTCCAAGCAGTTGATCCGGGTTCGATTCCCGGCCACCGCAGCAGGCTTTTACTTTTGCGTATAAGTACTTTTGCCACGCGTCCTTAAATTAATGTTTCTTTCCCCATCTTACTCGCTGCAGGCCACCCTATAGCGTGTGCGTCGATTCCCCTTGAGTCTCGACTTGTCTCGACTTTGCTCAGCTGACGCGAGAGCTGACGCTCTCCAGTCGGCCTATATCAACACGACAAGCACGAGAAACGACTGAGAGAGGCAAGGAGAGGCGAGGCGGTGGACACACAGCACGCCGCTTCATTACACGGTGGCGTCTCCCTGACTGAATCGGGCTGCAGCTGCGAAAAGAAAGGAGAAAGACAAATAGGAAGCAAAATTGCCAACAGTACCCTGTGTTCCCATGCGGTCACCCGCCCAAGCACTGACAAGGGCCAAAGTTGTTACACGTCGGCAATCGGACATTTTCTTTCGTTTTCTCTTTGCCGTATCAGAACCAGCGTATTCAACATATTGTGGCCATTGCCGAGCGAATGCTGTAGCGCTTGCCGACAAGTCGGGTTCGGATCCTCTGTCAACGTCCACGCAGGGCGATGATCTTTTGGTCATCACACTCGCCAGCTGAAATCGGCGCTGCCTTTTCGTAGTAGTAAAAGCGTACTGGCCCGTGGGGGGATCGAACCCACGACCTTCGCGTTATTAGCACGACGCTCTAACCAACTGAGCTAACGGGCCTCGACGCGGACGGTTGCTCAGCCCTACGCTGGAAACACGTGGCATGAAGCCACACGCCACTTCTAGGGTCACCGTGTGCCTGCTCCGCTCGTCCATGTTCTGCTGGCGGTCATGAAACAGTAGCTGAATTGCGAGCAGGACGGGAAACGGCAGCACGCACAGCTGAAACTTGAGACGATTCGTGTGGAAAAAATTCCGTTCCGGTACCGGGAATCGAACCCGGGCCTCCTGGGTGAAAGCCAGGTATCCTAGCCACTAGACCACACCGGAGTTCGGCGTTCGTTGGACGGATCGGATGGTCTCTCGCACATTTCGTGCCGAGTCCCACGTCGGCACCCTTCTCTCTTTGCGAGCGTCTTTGCGCATACTGACTGGCAAGGCGCGCACCTCAAAAGTCTCAGAGCAATGCATTTGGCTTCTTGCTCTACTGGGAGAAGAGGAAAAGGAAAGCTGTAAGTATCAATAACAGGAAGTAAACATTTTCTCGCTGAAGCGTTGAAACGTTGTGGATAACAAACAAGAAATAAGTTCGAGCCCTAGCGACAGCACCACCGTGACTCACAGAAAATTAAATGCCCCGGGTGAGAATCGAACTCACGACCTTAAAATTACGAGACTTACGCGCTGCCTACTGCGCTACCGAGGCAGGGGGACGGGGGGAGACTGCTGGTCCTGGAAACTGGGTAAGCAGCGTACCCAATGTTAGACGCAGAGATACACTACTTCGTGGTTAACGCGTTCTGTTGCTACACGTGCATTGCCGGCCCAGTTGATTGCGGTGTTGCTGCAGCTTTTGCAACCATAGGCAGCACTCCCCGTCGTTCAAGTTCAGTGCCTCGGAGGCACCTGGACACAGCAACTTGTGAGGCCAGGCCGACGCCAGTCCGTAGAACATGACGCGAGCGTCCGAGTGGGGAACCGCGCGTGCTGCGTTCTCGTTTCTTCTCAAGGGAATCCCGCTATACATTCTTGTGGATCGTGCATCTCAAGCGCGCAAGTCACACGGCACCGCGGGAAAAGCAAAATGATGCATCGGCCGGGAATCGAACCCGGGCCGCCCGCGTGGCAGGCGAGCATTCTACCACTGAACCACCGATGCTCAGCTAGTTCACATCTTCCTGCTGCTTTCCGCTGCAAACGTCTGAGGGGAAAGTGGGACTGCCGTCCAGCGCCGTCGCATCCTCTCGAGAGAATGCTACAGACGCTGAATCCTGCACTGCACTGCTTAAAAATGATCGTCTAAGTACTCTTGCGGCGCACGCACGCGACGACTCTTGCCAAAGGACGCGAAATGTGCGTAGAGACGCTGCCTGGATGAGCTCGCCTACCCCGTAACGCGCCTACAGCTACGACCACCTTCAGGCGCCGCTGACAGGCGGGAAGCAGACACAGCGCGGCTCGGAGGCGCGGAAGGGAACTGTGCGGTGGTGGTGTAATGGTCAGCATAGTTGCCTTCCAAGCAGTTGATCCGGGTTCGATTCCCGGCCACCGCAGCAGGCTTTTACTTTTGCGTATAAGTACTTTTGCCACGCGTCCTTAAATTAATGTTTCTTTCCCCATCTTACTCGCTGCAGGCCACCCTATAGCGTGTGCGTCGATTCCCCTTGAGTCTCGACTTGTCTCGACTTTGCTCAGCTGACGCGAGAGCTGACGCTCTCCAGTCGGCCTATATCAACACGACAAGCACGAGAAACGACTGAGAGAGGCAAGGAGAGGCGAGGCGGTGGACACACAGCACGCCGCTTCATTACACGGTGGCGTCTCCCTGACTGAATCGGGCTGCAGCTGCGAAAAGAAAGGAGAAAGACAAATAGGAAGCAAAATTGCCAACAGTACCCTGTGTTCCCATGCGGTCACCCGCCCAAGCACTGACAAGGGCCAAAGTTGTTACACGTCGGCAATCGGACATTTTCTTTCGTTTTCTCTTTGCCGTATCAGAACCAGCGTATTCAACATATTGTGGCCATTGCCGAGCGAATGCTGTAGCGCTTGCCGACAAGTCGGGTTCGGATCCTCTGTCAACGTCCACGCAGGGCGATGATCTTTTGGTCATCACACTCGCCAGCTGAAATCGGCGCTGCCTTTTCGTAGTAGTAAAAGCGTACTGGCCCGTGGGGGGATCGAACCCACGACCTTCGCGTTATTAGCACGACGCTCTAACCAACTGAGCTAACGGGCCTCGACGCGGACGGTTGCTCAGCCCTACGCTGGAAACACGTGGCATGAAGCCACACGCCACTTCTAGGGTCACCGTGTGCCTGCTCCGCTCGTCCATGTTCTGCTGGCGGTCATGAAACAGTAGCTGAATTGCGAGCAGGACGGGAAACGGCAGCACGCACAGCTGAAACTTGAGACGATTCGTGTGGAAAAAATTCCGTTCCGGTACCGGGAATCGAACCCGGGCCTCCTGGGTGAAAGCCAGGTATCCTAGCCACTAGACCACACCGGAGTTCGGCGTTCGTTGGACGGATCGGATGGTCTCTCGCACATTTCGTGCCGAGTCCCACGTCGGCACCCTTCTCTCTTTGCGAGCGTCTTTGCGCATACTGACTGGCAAGGCGCGCACCTCAAAAGTCTCAGAGCAATGCATTTGGCTTCTTGCTCTACTGGGAGAAGAGGAAAAGGAAAGCTGTAAGTATCAATAACAGGAAGTAAACATTTTCTCGCTGAAGCGTTGAAACGTTGTGGATAACAAACAAGAAATAAGTTCGAGCCCTAGCGACAGCACCACCGTGACTCACAGAAAATTAAATGCCCCGGGTGAGAATCGAACTCACGACCTTAAAATTACGAGACTTACGCGCTGCCTACTGCGCTACCGAGGCAGGGGGACGGGGGGAGACTGCTGGTCCTGGAAACTGGGTAAGCAGCGTACCCAATGTTAGACGCAGAGATACACTACTTCGTGGTTAACGCGTTCTGTTGCTACACGTGCATTGCCGGCCCAGTTGATTGCGGTGTTGCTGCAGCTTTTGCAACCATAGGCAGCACTCCCCGTCGTTCAAGTTCAGTGCCTCGGAGGCACCTGGACACAGCAACTTGTGAGGCCAGGCCGACGCCAGTCCGTAGAACATGACGCGAGCGTCCGAGTGGGGAACCGCGCGTGCTGCGTTCTCGTTTCTTCTCAAGGGAATCCCGCTATACATTCTTGTGGATCGTGCATCTCAAGCGCGCAAGTCACACGGCACCGCGGGAAAAGCAAAATGATGCATCGGCCGGGAATCGAACCCGGGCCGCCCGCGTGGCAGGCGAGCATTCTACCACTGAACCACCGATGCTCAGCTAGTTCACATCTTCCTGCTGCTTTCCGCTGCAAACGTCTGAGGGGAAAGTGGGACTGCCGTCCAGCGCCGTCGCATCCTCTCGAGAGAATGCTACAGACGCTGAATCCTGCACTGCACTGCTTAAAAATGATCGTCTAAGTACTCTTGCGGCGCACGCACGCGACGACTCTTGCCAAAGGACGCGAAATGTGCGTAGAGACGCTGCCTGGATGAGCTCGCCTACCCCGTAACGCGCCTACAGCTACGACCACCTTCAGGCGCCGCTGACAGGCGGGAAGCAGACACAGCGCGGCTCGCGAGGCGCGGAAGGGAACTGTGCGGTGGTGGTGTAATGGTCAGCATAGTTGCCTTCCAAGCAGTTGATCCGGGTTCGATTCCCGGCCACCGCAGCAGGCTTTTACTTTTGCGTATAAGTACTTTTGCCACGCGTCCTTAAATTAATGTTTCTTTCCCCATCTTACTCGCTGCAGGCCACCCTATAGCGTGTGCGTCGATTCCCCTTGAGTCTCGACTTGTCTCGACTTTGCTCAGCTGACGCGAGAGCTGACGCTCTCCAGTCGGCCTATATCAACACGACAAGCACGAGAAACGACTGAGAGAGGCAAGGAGAGGCGAGGCGGTGGACACACAGCACGCCGCTTCATTACACGGTGGCGTCTCCCTGACTGAATCGGGCTGCAGCTGCGAAAAGAAAGGAGAAAGACAAATAGGAAGCAAAATTGCCAACAGTACCCTGTGTTCCCATGCGGTCACCCGCCCAAGCACTGACAAGGGCCAAAGTTGTTACACGTCGGCAATCGGACATTTTCTTTCGTTTTCTCTTTGCCGTATCAGAACCAGCGTATTCAACATATTGTGGCCATTGCCGAGCGAATGCTGTAGCGCTTGCCGACAAGTCGGGTTCGGATCCTCTGTCAACGTCCACGCAGGGCGATGATCTTTTGGTCATCACACTCGCCAGCTGAAATCGGCGCTGCCTTTTCGTAGTAGTAAAAGCGTACTGGCCCGTGGGGGGATCGAACCCACGACCTTCGCGTTATTAGCACGACGCTCTAACCAACTGAGCTAACGGGCCTCGACGCGGACGGTTGCTCAGCCCTACGCTGGAAACACGTGGCATGAAGCCACACGCCACTTCTAGGGTCACCGTGTGCCTGCTCCGCTCGTCCATGTTCTGCTGGCGGTCATGAAACAGTAGCTGAATTGCGAGCAGGACGGGAAACGGCAGCACGCACAGCTGAAACTTGAGACGATTCGTGTGGAAAAAATTCCGTTCCGGTACCGGGAATCGAACCCGGGCCTCCTGGGTGAAAGCCAGGTATCCTAGCCACTAGACCACACCGGAGTTCGGCGTTCGTTGGACGGATCGGATGGTCTCTCGCACATTTCGTGCCGAGTCCCACGTCGGCACCCTTCTCTCTTTGCGAGCGTCTTTGCGCATACTGACTGGCAAGGCGCGCACCTCAAAAGTCTCAGAGCAATGCATTTGGCTTCTTGCTCTACTGGGAGAAGAGGAAAAGGAAAGCTGTAAGTATCAATAACAGGAAGTAAACATTTTCTCGCTGAAGCGTTGAAACGTTGTGGATAACAAACAAGAAATAAGTTCGAGCCCTAGCGACAGCACCACCGTGACTCACAGAAAATTAAATGCCCCGGGTGAGAATCGAACTCACGACCTTAAAATTACGAGACTTACGCGCTGCCTACTGCGCTACCGAGGCAGGGGGACGGGGGGAGACTGCTGGTCCTGGAAACTGGGTAAGCAGCGTACCCAATGTTAGACGCAGAGATACACTACTTCGTGGTTAACGCGTTCTGTTGCTACACGTGCATTGCCGGCCCAGTTGATTGCGGTGTTGCTGCAGCTTTTGCAACCATAGGCAGCACTCCCCGTCGTTCAAGTTCAGTGCCTCGGAGGCACCTGGACACAGCAACTTGTGAGGCCAGGCCGACGCCAGTCCGTAGAACATGACGCGAGCCTCCGAGTGGGGAACCGCGCGTGCTGCGTTCTCGTTTCTTCTCAAGGGAATCCCGCTATACATTCTTGTGGATCGTGCATCTCAAGCGCGCAAGTCACACGGCACCGCGGGAAAAGCAAAATGATGCATCGGCCGGGAATCGAACCCGGGCCGCCCGCGTGGCAGGCGAGCATTCTACCACTGAACCACCGATGCTCAGCTAGTTCACAGCTTCCTGCTGCTTTCCGCTGCAAACGTCTGAGGGGAAAGTGGGACTGCCGTCCAGCGCCGTCGCATCCTCTCGAGAGAATGCTACAGACGCTGAATCCTGCACTGCACTGCTTAAAAATGATCGTCTAAGTACTCTTGCGGCGCACGCACGCGACGACTCTTGCCAAAGGACGCGAAATGTGCGTAGAGACGCTGCCTGGATGAGCTCGCCTACCCCGTAACGCGCCTACAGCTACGACCACCTTCAGGCGCCGCTGACAGGCGGGAAGCAGACACAGCGCGGCTCGCGAGGCGCGGAAGGGAACTGTGCGGTGGTGGTGTAATGGTCAGCATAGTTGCCTTCCAAGCAGTTGATCCGGGTTCGATTCCCGGCCACCGCAGCAGGCTTTTACTTTTGCGTATAAGTACTTTTGCCACGCGTCCTTAAATTAATGTTTCTTTCCCCATCTTACTCGCTGCAGGCCACCCTATAGCGTGTGCGTCGATTCCCCTTGAGTCTCGACTTGTCTCGACTTTGCTCAGCTGACGCGAGAGCTGACGCTCTCCAGTCGGCCTATATCAACACGACAAGCACGAGAAACGACTGAGAGAGGCAAGGAGAGGCGAGGCGGTGGACACACAGCACGCCGCTTCATTACACGGTGGCGTCTCCCTGACTGAATCGGGCTGCAGCTGCGAAAAGAAAGGAGAAAGACAAATAGGAAGCAAAATTGCCAACAGTACCCTGTGTTCCCATGCGGTCACCCGCCCAAGCACTGACAAGGGCCAAAGTTGTTACACGTCGGCAATCGGACATTTTCTTTCGTTTTCTCTTTGCCGTATCAGAACCAGCGTATTCAACATATTGTGGCCATTGCCGAGCGAATGCTGTAGCGCTTGCCGACAAGTCGGGTTCGGATCCTCTGTCAACGTCCACGCAGGGCGATGATCTTTTGGTCATCACACTCGCCAGCTGAAATCGGCGCTGCCTTTTCGTAGTAGTAAAAGCGTACTGGCCCGTGGGGGGATCGAACCCACGACCTTCGCGTTATTAGCACGACGCTCTAACCAACTGAGCTAACGGGCCTCGACGCGGACGGTTGCTCAGCCCTACGCTGGAAACACGTGGCATGAAGCCACACGCCACTTCTAGGGTCACCGTGTGCCTGCTCCGCTCGTCCATGTTCTGCTGGCGGTCATGAAACAGTAGCTGAATTGCGAGCAGGACGGGAAACGGCAGCACGCACAGCTGAAACTTGAGACGATTCGTGTGGAAAAAATTCCGTTCCGGTACCGGGAATCGAACCCGGGCCTCCTGGGTGAAAGCCAGGTATCCTAGCCACTAGACCACACCGGAGTTCGGCGTTCGTTGGACGGATCGGATGGTCTCTCGCACATTTCGTGCCGAGTCCCACGTCGGCACCCTTCTCTCTTTGCGAGCGTCTTTGCGCATACTGACTGGCAAGGCGCGCACCTCAAAAGTCTCAGAGCAATGCATTTGGCTTCTTGCTCTACTGGGAGAAGAGGAAAAGGAAAGCTGTAAGTATCAATAACAGGAAGTAAACATTTTCTCGCTGAAGCGTTGAAACGTTGTGGATAACAAACAAGAAATAAGTTCGAGCCCTAGCGACAGCACCACCGTGACTCACAGAAAATTAAATGCCCCGGGTGAGAATCGAACTCACGACCTTAAAATTACGAGACTTACGCGCTGCCTACTGCGCTACCGAGGCAGGGGGACGGGGGGAGACTGCTGGTCCTGGAAACTGGGTAAGCAGCGTACCCAATGTTAGACGCAGAGATACACTACTTCGTGGTTAACGCGTTCTGTTGCTACACGTGCATTGCCGGCCCAGTTGATTGCGGTGTTGCTGCAGCTTTTGCAACCATAGGCAGCACTCCCCGTCGTTCAAGTTCAGTGCCTCGGAGGCACCTGGACACAGCAACTTGTGAGGCCAGGCCGACGCCAGTCCGTAGAACATGACGCGAGCCTCCGAGTGGGGAACCGCGCGTGCTGCGTTCTCGTTTCTTCTCAAGGGAATCCCGCTATACATTCTTGTGGATCGTGCATCTCAAGCGCGCAAGTCACACGGCACCGCGGGAAAAGCAAAATGATGCATCGGCCGGGAATCGAACCCGGGCCGCCCGCGTGGCAGGCGAGCATTCTACCACTGAACCACCGATGCTCAGCTAGTTCACAGCTTCCTGCTGCTTTCCGCTGCAAACGTCTGAGGGGAAAGTGGGACTGCCGTCCAGCGCCGTCGCATCCTCTCGAGAGAATGCTACAGACGCTGAATCCTGCACTGCACTGCTTAAAAATGATCGTCTAAGTACTCTTGCGGCGCACGCACGCGACGACTCTTGCCAAAGGACGCGAAATGTGCGTAGAGACGCTGCCTGGATGAGCTCGCCTACCCCGTAACGCGCCTACAGCTACGACCACCTTCAGGCGCCGCTGACAGGCGGGAAGCAGACACAGCGCGGCTCGCGAGGCGCGGAAGGGAACTGTGCGGTGGTGGTGTAATGGTCAGCATAGTTGCCTTCCAAGCAGTTGATCCGGGTTCGATTCCCGGCCACCGCAGCAGGCTTTTACTTTTGCGTATAAGTACTTTTGCCACGCGTCCTTAAATTAATGTTTCTTTCCCCATCTTACTCGCTGCAGGCCACCCTATAGCGTGTGCGTCGATTCCCCTTGAGTCTCGACTTGTCTCGACTTTGCTCAGCTGACGCGAGAGCTGACGCTCTCCAGTCGGCCTATATCAACACGACAAGCACGAGAAACGACTGAGAGAGGCAAGGAGAGGCGAGGCGGTGGACACACAGCACGCCGCTTCATTACACGGTGGCGTCTCCCTGACTGAATCGGGCTGCAGCTGCGAAAAGAAAGGAGAAAGACAAATAGGAAGCAAAATTGCCAACAGTACCCTGTGTTCCCATGCGGTCACCCGCCCAAGCACTGACAAGGGCCAAAGTTGTTACACGTCGGCAATCGGACATTTTCTTTCGTTTTCTCTTTGCCGTATCAGAACCAGCGTATTCAACATATTGTGGCCATTGCCGAGCGAATGCTGTAGCGCTTGCCGACAAGTCGGGTTCGGATCCTCTGTCAACGTCCACGCAGGGCGATGATCTTTTGGTCATCACACTCGCCAGCTGAAATCGGCGCTGCCTTTTCGTAGTAGTAAAAGCGTACTGGCCCGTGGGGGGATCGAACCCACGACCTTCGCGTTATTAGCACGACGCTCTAACCAACTGAGCTAACGGGCCTCGACGCGGACGGTTGCTCAGCCCTACGCTGGAAACACGTGGCATGAAGCCACACGCCACTTCTAGGGTCACCGTGTGCCTGCTCCGCTCGTCCATGTTCTGCTGGCGGTCATGAAACAGTAGCTGAATTGCGAGCAGGACGGGAAACGGCAGCACGCACAGCTGAAACTTGAGACGATTCGTGTGGAAAAAATTCCGTTCCGGTACCGGGAATCGAACCCGGGCCTCCTGGGTGAAAGCCAGGTATCCTAGCCACTAGACCACACCGGAGTTCGGCGTTCGTTGGACGGATCGGATGGTCTCTCGCACATTTCGTGCCGAGTCCCACGTCGGCACCCTTCTCTCTTTGCGAGCGTCTTTGCGCATACTGACTGGCAAGGCGCGCACCTCAAAAGTCTCAGAGCAATGCATTTGGCTTCTTGCTCTACTGGGAGAAGAGGAAAAGGAAAGCTGTAAGTATCAATAACAGGAAGTAAACATTTTCTCGCTGAAGCGTTGAAACGTTGTGGATAACAAACAAGAAATAAGTTCGAGCCCTAGCGACAGCACCACCGTGACTCACAGAAAATTAAATGCCCCGGGTGAGAATCGAACTCACGACCTTAAAATTACGAGACTTACGCGCTGCCTACTGCGCTACCGAGGCAGGGGGACGGGGGGAGACTGCTGGTCCTGGAAACTGGGTAAGCAGCGTACCCAATGTTAGACGCAGAGATACACTACTTCGTGGTTAACGCGTTCTGTTGCTACACGTGCATTGCCGGCCCAGTTGATTGCGGTGTTGCTGCAGCTTTTGCAACCATAGGCAGCACTCCCCGTCGTTCAAGTTCAGTGCCTCGGAGGCACCTGGACACAGCAACTTGTGAGGCCAGGCCGACGCCAGTCCGTAGAACATGACGCGAGCGTCCGAGTGGGGAACCGCGCGTGCTGCGTTCTCGTTTCTTCTCAAGGGAATCCCGCTATACATTCTTGTGGATCGTGCATCTCAAGCGCGCAAGTCACACGGCACCGCGGGAAAAGCAAAATGATGCATCGGCCGGGAATCGAACCCGGGCCGCCCGCGTGGCAGGCGAGCATTCTACCACTGAACCACCGATGCTCAGCTAGTTCACAGCTTCCTGCTGCTTTCCGCTGCAAACGTCTGAGGGGAAAGTGGGACTGCCGTCCAGCGCCGTCGCATCCTCTCGAGAGAATGCTACAGACGCTGAATCCTGCACTGCACTGCTTAAAAATGATCGTCTAAGTACTCTTGCGGCGCACGCACGCGACGACTCTTGCCAAAGGACGCGAAATGTGCGTAGAGACGCTGCCTGGATGAGCTCGCCTACCCCGTAACGCGCCTACAGCTACGACCACCTTCAGGCGCCGCTGACAGGCGGGAAGCAGACACAGCGCGGCTCGCGAGGCGCGGAAGGGAACTGTGCGGTGGTGGTGTAATGGTCAGCATAGTTGCCTTCCAAGCAGTTGATCCGGGTTCGATTCCCGGCCACCGCAGCAGGCTTTTACTTTTGCGTATAAGTACTTTTGCCACGCGTCCTTAAATTAATGTTTCTTTCCCCATCTTACTCGCTGCAGGCCACCCTATAGCGTGTGCGTCGATTCCCCTTGAGTCTCGACTTGTCTCGACTTTGCTCAGCTGACGCGAGAGCTGACGCTCTCCAGTCGGCCTATATCAACACGACAAGCACGAGAAACGACTGAGAGAGGCAAGGAGAGGCGAGGCGGTGGACACACAGCACGCCGCTTCATTACACGGTGGCGTCTCCCTGACTGAATCGGGCTGCAGCTGCGAAAAGAAAGGAGAAAGACAAATAGGAAGCAAAATTGCCAACAGTACCCTGTGTTCCCATGCGGTCACCCGCCCAAGCACTGACAAGGGCCAAAGTTGTTACACGTCGGCAATCGGACATTTTCTTTCGTTTTCTCTTTGCCGTATCAGAACCAGCGTATTCAACATATTGTGGCCATTGCCGAGCGAATGCTGTAGCGCTTGCCGACAAGTCGGGTTCGGATCCTCTGTCAACGTCCACGCAGGGCGATGATCTTTTGGTCATCACACTCGCCAGCTGAAATCGGCGCTGCCTTTTCGTAGTAGTAAAAGCGTACTGGCCCGTGGGGGGATCGAACCCACGACCTTCGCGTTATTAGCACGACGCTCTAACCAACTGAGCTAACGGGCCTCGACGCGGACGGTTGCTCAGCCCTACGCTGGAAACACGTGGCATGAAGCCACACGCCACTTCTAGGGTCACCGTGTGCCTGCTCCGCTCGTCCATGTTCTGCTGGCGGTCATGAAACAGTAGCTGAATTGCGAGCAGGACGGGAAACGGCAGCACGCACAGCTGAAACTTGAGACGATTCGTGTGGAAAAAATTCCGTTCCGGTACCGGGAATCGAACCCGGGCCTCCTGGGTGAAAGCCAGGTATCCTAGCCACTAGACCACACCGGAGTTCGGCGTTCGTTGGACGGATCGGATGGTCTCTCGCACATTTCGTGCCGAGTCCCACGTCGGCACCCTTCTCTCTTTGCGAGCGTCTTTGCGCATACTGACTGGCAAGGCGCGCACCTCAAAAGTCTCAGAGCAATGCATTTGGCTTCTTGCTCTACTGGGAGAAGAGGAAAAGGAAAGCTGTAAGTATCAATAACAGGAAGTAAACATTTTCTCGCTGAAGCGTTGAAACGTTGTGGATAACAAACAAGAAATAAGTTCGAGCCCTAGCGACAGCACCACCGTGACTCACAGAAAATTAAATGCCCCGGGTGAGAATCGAACTCACGACCTTAAAATTACGAGACTTACGCGCTGCCTACTGCGCTACCGAGGCAGGGGGACGGGGGGAGACTGCTGGTCCTGGAAACTGGGTAAGCAGCGTACCCAATGTTAGACGCAGAGATACACTACTTCGTGGTTAACGCGTTCTGTTGCTACACGTGCATTGCCGGCCCAGTTGATTGCGGTGTTGCTGCAGCTTTTGCAACCATAGGCAGCACTCCCCGTCGTTCAAGTTCAGTGCCTCGGAGGCACCTGGACACAGCAACTTGTGAGGCCAGGCCGACGCCAGTCCGTAGAACATGACGCGAGCGTCCGAGTGGGGAACCGCGCGTGCTGCGTTCTCGTTTCTTCTCAAGGGAATCCCGCTATACATTCTTGTGGATCGTGCATCTCAAGCGCGCAAGTCACACGGCACCGCGGGAAAAGCAAAATGATGCATCGGCCGGGAATCGAACCCGGGCCGCCCGCGTGGCAGGCGAGCATTCTACCACTGAACCACCGATGCTCAGCTAGTTCACACCTTCCTGCTGCTTTCCGCTGCAAACGTCTGAGGGGAAAGTGGGACTGCCGTCCAGCGCCGTCGCATCCTCTCGAGAGAATGCTACAGACGCTGAATCCTGCACTGCACTGCTTAAAAATGATCGTCTAAGTACTCTTGCGGCGCACGCACGCGACGACTCTTGCCAAAGGACGCGAAATGTGCGTAGAGACGCTGCCTGGATGAGCTCGCCTACCCCGTAACGCGCCTACAGCTACGACCACCTTCAGGCGCCGCTGACAGGCGGGAAGCAGACACAGCGCGGCTCGCGAGGCGCGGAAGGGAACTGTGCGGTGGTGGTGTAATGGTCAGCATAGTTGCCTTCCAAGCAGTTGATCCGGGTTCGATTCCCGGCCACCGCAGCAGGCTTTTACTTTTGCGTATAAGTACTTTTGCCACGCGTCCTTAAATTAATGTTTCTTTCCCCATCTTACTCGCTGCAGGCCACCCTATAGCGTGTGCGTCGATTCCCCTTGAGTCTCGACTTGTCTCGACTTTGCTCAGCTGACGCGAGAGCTGACGCTCTCCAGTCGGCCTATATCAACACGACAAGCACGAGAAACGACTGAGAGAGGCAAGGAGAGGCGAGGCGGTGGACACACAGCACGCCGCTTCATTACACGGTGGCGTCTCCCTGACTGAATCGGGCTGCAGCTGCGAAAAGAAAGGAGAAAGACAAATAGGAAGCAAAATTGCCAACAGTACCCTGTGTTCCCATGCGGTCACCCGCCCAAGCACTGACAAGGGCCAAAGTTGTTACACGTCGGCAATCGGACATTTTCTTTCGTTTTCTCTTTGCCGTATCAGAACCAGCGTATTCAACATATTGTGGCCATTGCCGAGCGAATGCTGTAGCGCTTGCCGACAAGTCGGGTTCGGATCCTCTGTCAACGTCCACGCAGGGCGATGATCTTTTGGTCATCACACTCGCCAGCTGAAATCGGCGCTGCCTTTTCGTAGTAGTAAAAGCGTACTGGCCCGTGGGGGGATCGAACCCACGACCTTCGCGTTATTAGCACGACGCTCTAACCAACTGAGCTAACGGGCCTCGACGCGGACGGTTGCTCAGCCCTACGCTGGAAACACGTGGCATGAAGCCACACGCCACTTCTAGGGTCACCGTGTGCCTGCTCCGCTCGTCCATGTTCTGCTGGCGGTCATGAAACAGTAGCTGAATTGCGAGCAGGACGGGAAACGGCAGCACGCACAGCTGAAACTTGAGACGATTCGTGTGGAAAAAATTCCGTTCCGGTACCGGGAATCGAACCCGGGCCTCCTGGGTGAAAGCCAGGTATCCTAGCCACTAGACCACACCGGAGTTCGGCGTTCGTTGGACGGATCGGATGGTCTCTCGCACATTTCGTGCCGAGTCCCACGTCGGCACCCTTCTCTCTTTGCGAGCGTCTTTGCGCATACTGACTGGCAAGGCGCGCACCTCAAAAGTCTCAGAGCAATGCATTTGGCTTCTTGCTCTACTGGGAGAAGAGGAAAAGGAAAGCTGTAAGTATCAATAACAGGAAGTAAACATTTTCTCGCTGAAGCGTTGAAACGTTGTGGATAACAAACAAGAAATAAGTTCGAGCCCTAGCGACAGCACCACCGTGACTCACAGAAAATTAAATGCCCCGGGTGAGAATCGAACTCACGACCTTAAAATTACGAGACTTACGCGCTGCCTACTGCGCTACCGAGGCAGGGGGACGGGGGGAGACTGCTGGTCCTGGAAACTGGGTAAGCAGCGTACCCAATGTTAGACGCAGAGATACACTACTTCGTGGTTAACGCGTTCTGTTGCTACACGTGCATTGCCGGCCCAGTTGATTGCGGTGTTGCTGCAGCTTTTGCAACCATAGGCAGCACTCCCCGTCGTTCAAGTTCAGTGCCTCGGAGGCACCTGGACACAGCAACTTGTGAGGCCAGGCCGACGCCAGTCCGTAGAACATGACGCGAGCGTCCGAGTGGGGAACCGCGCGTGCTGCGTTCTCGTTTCTTCTCAAGGGAATCCCGCTATACATTCTTGTGGATCGTGCATCTCAAGCGCGCAAGTCACACGGCACCGCGGGAAAAGCAAAATGATGCATCGGCCGGGAATCGAACCCGGGCCGCCCGCGTGGCAGGCGAGCATTCTACCACTGAACCACCGATGCTCAGCTAGTTCACATCTTCCTGCTGCTTTCCGCTGCAAACGTCTGAGGGGAAAGTGGGACTGCCGTCCAGCGCCGTCGCATCCTCTCGAGAGAATGCTACAGACGCTGAATCCTGCACTGCACTGCTTAAAAATGATCGTCTAAGTACTCTTGCGGCGCACGCACGCGACGACTCTTGCCAAAGGACGCGAAATGTGCGTAGAGACGCTGCCTGGATGAGCTCGCCTACCCCGTAACGCGCCTACAGCTACGACCACCTTCAGGCGCCGCTGACAGGCGGGAAGCAGACACAGCGCGGCTCGCGAGGCGCGGAAGGGAACTGTGCGGTGGTGGTGTAATGGTCAGCATAGTTGCCTTCCAAGCAGTTGATCCGGGTTCGATTCCCGGCCACCGCAGCAGGCTTTTACTTTTGCGTATAAGTACTTTTGCCACGCGTCCTTAAATTAATGTTTCTTTCCCCATCTTACTCGCTGCAGGCCACCCTATAGCGTGTGCGTCGATTCCCCTTGAGTCTCGACTTGTCTCGACTTTGCTCAGCTGACGCGAGAGCTGACGCTCTCCAGTCGGCCTATATCAACACGACAAGCACGAGAAACGACTGAGAGAGGCAAGGAGAGGCGAGGCGGTGGACACACAGCACGCCGCTTCATTACACGGTGGCGTCTCCCTGACTGAATCGGGCTGCAGCTGCGAAAAGAAAGGAGAAAGACAAATAGGAAGCAAAATTGCCAACAGTACCCTGTGTTCCCATGCGGTCACCCGCCCAAGCACTGACAAGGGCCAAAGTTGTTACACGTCGGCAATCGGACATTTTCTTTCGTTTTCTCTTTGCCGTATCAGAACCAGCGTATTCAACATATTGTGGCCATTGCCGAGCGAATGCTGTAGCGCTTGCCGACAAGTCGGGTTCGGATCCTCTGTCAACGTCCACGCAGGGCGATGATCTTTTGGTCATCACACTCGCCAGCTGAAATCGGCGCTGCCTTTTCGTAGTAGTAAAAGCGTACTGGCCCGTGGGGGGATCGAACCCACGACCTTCGCGTTATTAGCACGACGCTCTAACCAACTGAGCTAACGGGCCTCGACGCGGACGGTTGCTCAGCCCTACGCTGGAAACACGTGGCATGAAGCCACACGCCACTTCTAGGGTCACCGTGTGCCTGCTCCGCTCGTCCATGTTCTGCTGGCGGTCATGAAACAGTAGCTGAATTGCGAGCAGGACGGGAAACGGCAGCACGCACAGCTGAAACTTGAGACGATTCGTGTGGAAAAAATTCCGTTCCGGTACCGGGAATCGAACCCGGGCCTCCTGGGTGAAAGCCAGGTATCCTAGCCACTAGACCACACCGGAGTTCGGCGTTCGTTGGACGGATCGGATGGTCTCTCGCACATTTCGTGCCGAGTCCCACGTCGGCACCCTTCTCTCTTTGCGAGCGTCTTTGCGCATACTGACTGGCAAGGCGCGCACCTCAAAAGTCTCAGAGCAATGCATTTGGCTTCTTGCTCTACTGGGAGAAGAGGAAAAGGAAAGCTGTAAGTATCAATAACAGGAAGTAAACATTTTCTCGCTGAAGCGTTGAAACGTTGTGGATAACAAACAAGAAATAAGTTCGAGCCCTAGCGACAGCACCACCGTGACTCACAGAAAATTAAATGCCCCGGGTGAGAATCGAACTCACGACCTTAAAATTACGAGACTTACGCGCTGCCTACTGCGCTACCGAGGCAGGGGGACGGGGGGAGACTGCTGGTCCTGGAAACTGGGTAAGCAGCGTACCCAATGTTAGACGCAGAGATACACTACTTCGTGGTTAACGCGTTCTGTTGCTACACGTGCATTGCCGGCCCAGTTGATTGCGGTGTTGCTGCAGCTTTTGCAACCATAGGCAGCACTCCCCGTCGTTCAAGTTCAGTGCCTCGGAGGCACCTGGACACAGCAACTTGTGAGGCCAGGCCGACGCCAGTCCGTAGAACATGACGCGAGCCTCCGAGTGGGGAACCGCGCGTGCTGCGTTCTCGTTTCTTCTCAAGGGAATCCCGCTATACATTCTTGTGGATCGTGCATCTCAAGCGCGCAAGTCACACGGCACCGCGGGAAAAGCAAAATGATGCATCGGCCGGGAATCGAACCCGGGCCGCCCGCGTGGCAGGCGAGCATTCTACCACTGAACCACCGATGCTCAGCTAGTTCACAGCTTCCTGCTGCTTTCCGCTGCAAACGTCTGAGGGGAAAGTGGGACTGCCGTCCAGCGCCGTCGCATCCTCTCGAGAGAATGCTACAGACGCTGAATCCTGCACTGCACTGCTTAAAAATGATCGTCTAAGTACTCTTGCGGCGCACGCACGCGACGACTCTTGCCAAAGGACGCGAAATGTGCGTAGAGACGCTGCCTGGATGAGCTCGCCTACCCCGTAACGCGCCTACAGCTACGACCACCTTCAGGCGCCGCTGACAGGCGGGAAGCAGACACAGCGCGGCTCGCGAGGCGCGGAAGGGAACTGTGCGGTGGTGGTGTAATGGTCAGCATAGTTGCCTTCCAAGCAGTTGATCCGGGTTCGATTCCCGGCCACCGCAGCAGGCTTTTACTTTTGCGTATAAGTACTTTTGCCACGCGTCCTTAAATTAATGTTTCTTTCCCCATCTTACTCGCTGCAGGCCACCCTATAGCGTGTGCGTCGATTCCCCTTGAGTCTCGACTTGTCTCGACTTTGCTCAGCTGACGCGAGAGCTGACGCTCTCCAGTCGGCCTATATCAACACGACAAGCACGAGAAACGACTGAGAGAGGCAAGGAGAGGCGAGGCGGTGGACACACAGCACGCCGCTTCATTACACGGTGGCGTCTCCCTGACTGAATCGGGCTGCAGCTGCGAAAAGAAAGGAGAAAGACAAATAGGAAGCAAAATTGCCAACAGTACCCTGTGTTCCCATGCGGTCACCCGCCCAAGCACTGACAAGGGCCAAAGTTGTTACACGTCGGCAATCGGACATTTTCTTTCGTTTTCTCTTTGCCGTATCAGAACCAGCGTATTCAACATATTGTGGCCATTGCCGAGCGAATGCTGTAGCGCTTGCCGACAAGTCGGGTTCGGATCCTCTGTCAACGTCCACGCAGGGCGATGATCTTTTGGTCATCACACTCGCCAGCTGAAATCGGCGCTGCCTTTTCGTAGTAGTAAAAGCGTACTGGCCCGTGGGGGGATCGAACCCACGACCTTCGCGTTATTAGCACGACGCTCTAACCAACTGAGCTAACGGGCCTCGACGCGGACGGTTGCTCAGCCCTACGCTGGAAACACGTGGCATGAAGCCACACGCCACTTCTAGGGTCACCGTGTGCCTGCTCCGCTCGTCCATGTTCTGCTGGCGGTCATGAAACAGTAGCTGAATTGCGAGCAGGACGGGAAACGGCAGCACGCACAGCTGAAACTTGAGACGATTCGTGTGGAAAAAATTCCGTTCCGGTACCGGGAATCGAACCCGGGCCTCCTGGGTGAAAGCCAGGTATCCTAGCCACTAGACCACACCGGAGTTCGGCGTTCGTTGGACGGATCGGATGGTCTCTCGCACATTTCGTGCCGAGTCCCACGTCGGCACCCTTCTCTCTTTGCGAGCGTCTTTGCGCATACTGACTGGCAAGGCGCGCACCTCAAAAGTCTCAGAGCAATGCATTTGGCTTCTTGCTCTACTGGGAGAAGAGGAAAAGGAAAGCTGTAAGTATCAATAACAGGAAGTAAACATTTTCTCGCTGAAGCGTTGAAACGTTGTGGATAACAAACAAGAAATAAGTTCGAGCCCTAGCGACAGCACCACCGTGACTCACAGAAAATTAAATGCCCCGGGTGAGAATCGAACTCACGACCTTAAAATTACGAGACTTACGCGCTGCCTACTGCGCTACCGAGGCAGGGGGACGGGGGGAGACTGCTGGTCCTGGAAACTGGGTAAGCAGCGTACCCAATGTTAGACGCAGAGATACACTACATCGTGGTTAACGCGTTCTGTTGCTACACGTGCATTGCCGGCCCAGTTGATTGCGGTGTTGCTGCAGCTTTTGCAACCATAGGCAGCACTCCCCGTCGTTCAAGTTCAGTGCCTCGGAGGCACCTGGACACAGCAACTTGTGAGGCCAGGCCGACGCCAGTCCGTAGAACATGACGCGAGCGTCCGAGTGGGGAACCGCGCGTGCTGCGTTCTCGTTTCTTCTCAAGGGAATCCCGCTATACATTCTTGTGGATCGTGCATCTCAAGCGCGCAAGTCACACGGCACCGCGGGAAAAGCAAAATGATGCATCGGCCGGGAATCGAACCCGGGCCGCCCGCGTGGCAGGCGAGCATTCTACCACTGAACCACCGATGCTCAGCTAGTTCACATCTTCCTGCTGCTTTCCGCTGCAAACGTCTGAGGGGAAAGTGGGACTGCCGTCCAGCGCCGTCGCATCCTCTCGAGAGAATGCTACAGACGCTGAATCCTGCACTGCACTGCTTAAAAATGATCGTCTAAGTACTCTTGCGGCGCACGCACGCGACGACTCTTGCCAAAGGACGCGAAATGTGCGTAGAGACGCTGCCTGGATGAGCTCGCCTACCCCGTAACGCGCCTACAGCTACGACCACCTTCAGGCGCCGCTGACAGGCGGGAAGCAGACACAGCGCGGCTCGCGAGGCGCGGAAGGGAACTGTGCGGTGGTGGTGTAATGGTCAGCATAGTTGCCTTCCAAGCAGTTGATCCGGGTTCGATTCCCGGCCACCGCAGCAGGCTTTTACTTTTGCGTATAAGTACTTTTGCCACGCGTCCTTAAATTAATGTTTCTTTCCCCATCTTACTCGCTGCAGGCCACCCTATAGTGTGTGCGTCGATTCCCCTTGAGTCTCGACTTGTCTCGACTTTGCTCAGCTGACGCGAGAGCTGACGCTCTCCAGTCGGCCTATATCAACACGACAAGCACGAGAAACGACTGAGAGAGGCAAGGAGAGGCGAGGCGGTGGACACACAGCACGCCGCTTCATTACACGGTGGCGTCTCCTTGACTGAATCGGGCTGCAGCTGCGAAAAGAAAGGAGAAAGACAAATAGGAAGCAAAATTGCCAACAGTACCCTGTGTTCCCATGCGGTCACCCGCCCAAGCACTGACAAGGGCCAAAGTTGTTACACGTCGGCAATCGGACATTTTCTTTCGTTTTCTCTTTGCCGTATCAGAACCAGCGTATTCAACATATTGTGGCCATTGCCGAGCGAATGCTGTAGCGCTTGCCGACAAGTCGGGTTCGGATCCTCTGTCAACGTCCACGCAGGGCGATGATCTTTTGGTCATCACACTCGCCAGCTGAAATCGGCGCTGCCTTTTCGTAGTAGTAAAAGCGTACTGGCCCGTGGGGGGATCGAACCCACGACCTTCGCGTTATTAGCACGACGCTCTAACCAACTGAGCTAACGGGCCTCGACGCGGACGGTTGCTCAGCCCTACGCTGGAAACACGTGGCATGAAGCCACACGCCACTTCTAGGGTCACCGTGTGCCTGCTCCGCTCGTCCATGTTCTGCTGGCGGTCATGAAACAGTAGCTGAATTGCGAGCAGGACGGGAAACGGCAGCACGCACAGCTGAAACTTGAGACGATTCGTGTGGAAAAAATTCCGTTCCGGTACCGGGAATCGAACCCGGGCCTCCTGGGTGAAAGCCAGGTATCCTAGCCACTAGACCACACCGGAGTTCGGCGTTCGTTGGACTGATCGGATGGTCTCTCGCACATTTCGTGCCGAGTCCCACGTCGGCACCCTTCTCTCTTTGCGAGCGTCTTTGCGCATACTGACTGGCAAGGCGCGCACCTCAAAAGTCTCAGAGCAATGCATTTGGCTTCTTGCTCTACTGGGAGAAGAGGAAAAGGAAAGCTGTAAGTATCAATAACAGGAAGTAAACATTTTCTCGCTGAAGCGTTGAAACGTTGTGGATAACAAACAAGAAATAAGTTCGAGCCCTAGCGACAGCACCACCGTGACTCACAGAAAATTAAATGCCCCGGGTGAGAATCGAACTCACGACCTTAAAATTACGAGACTTACGCGCTGCCTACTGCGCTACCGAGGCAGGGGGACGGGGGGAGACTGCTGGTCCTGGAAACTGGGTAAGCAGCGTACCCAATGTTAGACGCAGAGATACACTACTTCGTGGTTAACGCGTTCTGTTGCTACACGTGCATTGCCGGCCCAGTTGATTGCGGTGTTGCTGCAGCTTTTGCAACCATAGGCAGCACTCCCCGTCGTTCAAGTTCAGTGCCTCGGAGGCACCTGGACACAGCAACTTGTGAGGCCAGGCCGACGCCAGTCCGTAGAACATGACGCGAGCGTCCGAGTGGGGAACCGCGCGTGCTGCGTTCTCGTTTCTTCTCAAGGGAATCCCGCTATACATTCTTGTGGATCGTGCATCTCAAGCGCGCAAGTCACACGGCACCGCGGGAAAAGCAAAATGATGCATCGGCCGGGAATCGAACCCGGGCCGCCCGCGTGGCAGGCGAGCATTCTACCACTGAACCACCGATGCTCAGCTAGTTCACACCTTCCTGCTGCTTTCCGCTGCAAACGTCTGAGGGGAAAGTGGGACTGCCGTCCAGCGCCGTCGCATCCTCTCGAGAGAATGCTACAGACGCTGAATCCTGCACTGCACTGCTTAAAAATGATCGTCTAAGTACTCTTGCGGCGCACGCACGCGACGACTCTTGCCAAAGGACGCGAAATGTGCGTAGAGACGCTGCCTGGATGAGCTCGCCTACCCCGTAACGCGCCTACAGCTACGACCACCTTCAGGCGCCGCTGACAGGCGGGAAGCAGACACAGCGCGGCTCGCGAGGCGCGGAAGGGAACTGTGCGGTGGTGGTGTAATGGTCAGCATAGTTGCCTTCCAAGCAGTTGATCCGGGTTCGATTCCCGGCCACCGCAGCAGGCTTTTACTTTTGCGTATAAGTACTTTTGCCACGCGTCCTTAAATTAATGTTTCTTTCCCCATCTTACTCGCTGCAGGCCACCCTATAGCGTGTGCGTCGATTCCCCTTGAGTCTCGACTTGTCTCGACTTTGCTCAGCTGACGCGAGAGCTGACGCTCTCCAGTCGGCCTATATCAACACGACAAGCACGAGAAACGACTGAGAGAGGCAAGGAGAGGCGAGGCGGTGGACACACAGCACGCCGCTTCATTACACGGTGGCGTCTCCCTGACTGAATCGGGCTGCAGCTGCGAAAAGAAAGGAGAAAGACAAATAGGAAGCAAAATTGCCAACAGTACCCTGTGTTCCCATGCGGTCACCCGCCCAAGCACTGACAAGGGCCAAAGTTGTTACACGTCGGCAATCGGACATTTTCTTTCGTTTTCTCTTTGCCGTATCAGAACCAGCGTATTCAACATATTGTGGCCATTGCCGAGCGAATGCTGTAGCGCTTGCCGACAAGTCGGGTTCGGATCCTCTGTCAACGTCCACGCAGGGCGATGATCTTTTGGTCATCACACTCGCCAGCTGAAATCGGCGCTGCCTTTTCGTAGTAGTAAAAGCGTACTGGCCCGTGGGGGGATCGAACCCACGACCTTCGCGTTATTAGCACGACGCTCTAACCAACTGAGCTAACGGGCCTCGACGCGGACGGTTGCTCAGCCCTACGCTGGAAACACGTGGCATGAAGCCACACGCCACTTCTAGGGTCACCGTGTGCCTGCTCCGCTCGTCCATGTTCTGCTGGCGGTCATGAAACAGTAGCTGAATTGCGAGCAGGACGGGAAACGGCAGCACGCACAGCTGAAACTTGAGACGATTCGTGTGGAAAAAATTCCGTTCCGGTACCGGGAATCGAACCCGGGCCTCCTGGGTGAAAGCCAGGTATCCTAGCCACTAGACCACACCGGAGTTCGGCGTTCGTTGGACGGATCGGATGGTCTCTCGCACATTTCGTGCCGAGTCCCACGTCGGCACCCTTCTCTCTTTGCGAGCGTCTTTGCGCATACTGACTGGCAAGGCGCGCACCTCAAAAGTCTCAGAGCAATGCATTTGGCTTCTTGCTCTACTGGGAGAAGAGGAAAAGGAAAGCTGTAAGTATCAATAACAGGAAGTAAACATTTTCTCGCTGAAGCGTTGAAACGTTGTGGATAACAAACAAGAAATAAGTTCGAGCCCTAGCGACAGCACCACCGTGACTCACAGAAAATTAAATGCCCCGGGTGAGAATCGAACTCACGACCTTAAAATTACGAGACTTACGCGCTGCCTACTGCGCTACCGAGGCAGGGGGACGGGGGGAGACTGCTGGTCCTGGAAACTGGGTAAGCAGCGTACCCAATGTTAGACGCAGAGATACACTACTTCGTGGTTAACGCGTTCTGTTGCTACACGTGCATTGCCGGCCCAGTTGATTGCGGTGTTGCTGCAGCTTTTGCAACCATAGGCAGCACTCCCCGTCGTTCAAGTTCAGTGCCTCGGAGGCACCTGGACACAGCAACTTGTGAGGCCAGGCCGACGCCAGTCCGTAGAACATGACGCGAGCGTCCGAGTGGGGAACCGCGCGTGCTGCGTTCTCGTTTCTTCTCAAGGGAATCCCGCTATACATTCTTGTGGATCGTGCATCTCAAGCGCGCAAGTCACACGGCACCGCGGGAAAAGCAAAATGATGCATCGGCCGGGAATCGAACCCGGGCCGCCCGCGTGGCAGGCGAGCATTCTACCACTGAACCACCGATGCTCAGCTAGTTCACACCTTCCTGCTGCTTTCCGCTGCAAACGTCTGAGGGGAAAGTGGGACTGCCGTCCAGCGCCGTCGCATCCTCTCGAGAGAATGCTACAGACGCTGAATCCTGCACTGCACTGCTTAAAAATGATCGTCTAAGTACTCTTGCGGCGCACGCACGCGACGACTCTTGCCAAAGGACGCGAAATGTGCGTAGAGACGCTGCCTGGATGAGCTCGCCTACCCCGTAACGCGCCTACAGCTACGACCACCTTCAGGCGCCGCTGACAGGCGGGAAGCAGACACAGCGCGGCTCGCGAGGCGCGGAAGGGAACTGTGCGGTGGTGGTGTAATGGTCAGCATAGTTGCCTTCCAAGCAGTTGATCCGGGTTCGATTCCCGGCCACCGCAGCAGGCTTTTACTTTTGCGTATAAGTACTTTTGCCACGCGTCCTTAAATTAATGTTTCTTTCCCCATCTTACTCGCTGCAGGCCACCCTATAGCGTGTGCGTCGATTCCCCTTGAGTCTCGACTTGTCTCGACTTTGCTCAGCTGACGCGAGAGCTGACGCTCTCCAGTCGGCCTATATCAACACGACAAGCACGAGAAACGACTGAGAGAGGCAAGGAGAGGCGAGGCGGTGGACACACAGCACGCCGCTTCATTACACGGTGGCGTCTCCCTGACTGAATCGGGCTGCAGCTGCGAAAAGAAAGGAGAAAGACAAATAGGAAGCAAAATTGCCAACAGTACCCTGTGTTCCCATGCGGTCACCCGCCCAAGCACTGACAAGGGCCAAAGTTGTTACACGTCGGCAATCGGACATTTTCTTTCGTTTTCTCTTTGCCGTATCAGAACCAGCGTATTCAACATATTGTGGCCATTGCCGAGCGAATGCTGTAGCGCTTGCCGACAAGTCGGGTTCGGATCCTCTGTCAACGTCCACGCAGGGCGATGATCTTTTGGTCATCACACTCGCCAGCTGAAATCGGCGCTGCCTTTTCGTAGTAGTAAAAGCGTACTGGCCCGTGGGGGGATCGAACCCACGACCTTCGCGTTATTAGCACGACGCTCTAACCAACTGAGCTAACGGGCCTCGACGCGGACGGTTGCTCAGCCCTACGCTGGAAACACGTGGCATGAAGCCACACGCCACTTCTAGGGTCACCGTGTGCCTGCTCCGCTCGTCCATGTTCTGCTGGCGGTCATGAAACAGTAGCTGAATTGCGAGCAGGACGGGAAACGGCAGCACGCACAGCTGAAACTTGAGACGATTCGTGTGGAAAAAATTCCGTTCCGGTACCGGGAATCGAACCCGGGCCTCCTGGGTGAAAGCCAGGTATCCTAGCCACTAGACCACACCGGAGTTCGGCGTTCGTTGGACGGATCGGATGGTCTCTCGCACATTTCGTGCCGAGTCCCACGTCGGCACCCTTCTCTCTTTGCGAGCGTCTTTGCGCATACTGACTGGCAAGGCGCGCACCTCAAAAGTCTCAGAGCAATGCATTTGGCTTCTTGCTCTACTGGGAGAAGAGGAAAAGGAAAGCTGTAAGTATCAATAACAGGAAGTAAACATTTTCTCGCTGAAGCGTTGAAACGTTGTGGATAACAAACAAGAAATAAGTTCGAGCCCTAGCGACAGCACCACCGTGACTCACAGAAAATTAAATGCCCCGGGTGAGAATCGAACTCACGACCTTAAAATTACGAGACTTACGCGCTGCCTACTGCGCTACCGAGGCAGGGGGACGGGGGGAGACTGCTGGTCCTGGAAACTGGGTAAGCAGCGTACCCAATGTTAGACGCAGAGATACACTACTTCGTGGTTAACGCGTTCTGTTGCTACACGTGCATTGCCGGCCCAGTTGATTGCGGTGTTGCTGCAGCTTTTGCAACCATAGGCAGCACTCCCCGTCGTTCAAGTTCAGTGCCTCGGAGGCACCTGGACACAGCAACTTGTGAGGCCAGGCCGACGCCAGTCCGTAGAACATGACGCGAGCCTCCGAGTGGGGAACCGCGCGTGCTGCGTTCTCGTTTCTTCTCAAGGGAATCCCGCTATACATTCTTGTGGATCGTGCATCTCAAGCGCGCAAGTCACACGGCACCGCGGGAAAAGCAAAATGATGCATCGGCCGGGAATCGAACCCGGGCCGCCCGCGTGGCAGGCGAGCATTCTACCACTGAACCACCGATGCTCAGCTAGTTCACAGCTTCCTGCTGCTTTCCGCTGCAAACGTCTGAGGGGAAAGTGGGACTGCCGTCCAGCGCCGTCGCATCCTCTCGAGAGAATGCTACAGACGCTGAATCCTGCACTGCACTGCTTAAAAATGATCGTCTAAGTACTCTTGCGGCGCACGCACGCGACGACTCTTGCCAAAGGACGCGAAATGTGCGTAGAGACGCTGCCTGGATGAGCTCGCCTACCCCGTAACGCGCCTACAGCTACGACCACCTTCAGGCGCCGCTGACAGGCGGGAAGCAGACACAGCGCGGCTCGCGAGGCGCGGAAGGGAACTGTGCGGTGGTGGTGTAATGGTCAGCATAGTTGCCTTCCAAGCAGTTGATCCGGGTTCGATTCCCGGCCACCGCAGCAGGCTTTTACTTTTGCGTATAAGTACTTTTGCCACGCGTCCTTAAATTAATGTTTCTTTCCCCATCTTACTCGCTGCAGGCCACCCTATAGCGTGTGCGTCGATTCCCCTTGAGTCTCGACTTGTCTCGACTTTGCTCAGCTGACGCGAGAGCTGACGCTCTCCAGTCGGCCTATATCAACACGACAAGCACGAGAAACGACTGAGAGAGGCAAGGAGAGGCGAGGCGGTGGACACACAGCACGCCGCTTCATTACACGGTGGCGTCTCCCTGACTGAATCGGGCTGCAGCTGCGAAAAGAAAGGAGAAAGACAAATAGGAAGCAAAATTGCCAACAGTACCCTGTGTTCCCATGCGGTCACCCGCCCAAGCACTGACAAGGGCCAAAGTTGTTACACGTCGGCAATCGGACATTTTCTTTCGTTTTCTCTTTGCCGTATCAGAACCAGCGTATTCAACATATTGTGGCCATTGCCGAGCGAATGCTGTAGCGCTTGCCGACAAGTCGGGTTCGGATCCTCTGTCAACGTCCACGCAGGGCGATGATCTTTTGGTCATCACACTCGCCAGCTGAAATCGGCGCTGCCTTTTCGTAGTAGTAAAAGCGTACTGGCCCGTGGGGGGATCGAACCCACGACCTTCGCGTTATTAGCACGACGCTCTAACCAACTGAGCTAACGGGCCTCGACGCGGACGGTTGCTCAGCCCTACGCTGGAAACACGTGGCATGAAGCCACACGCCACTTCTAGGGTCACCGTGTGCCTGCTCCGCTCGTCCATGTTCTGCTGGCGGTCATGAAACAGTAGCTGAATTGCGAGCAGGACGGGAAACGGCAGCACGCACAGCTGAAACTTGAGACGATTCGTGTGGAAAAAATTCCGTTCCGGTACCGGGAATCGAACCCGGGCCTCCTGGGTGAAAGCCAGGTATCCTAGCCACTAGACCACACCGGAGTTCGGCGTTCGTTGGACGGATCGGATGGTCTCTCGCACATTTCGTGCCGAGTCCCACGTCGGCACCCTTCTCTCTTTGCGAGCGTCTTTGCGCATACTGACTGGCAAGGCGCGCACCTCAAAAGTCTCAGAGCAATGCATTTGGCTTCTTGCTCTACTGGGAGAAGAGGAAAAGGAAAGCTGTAAGTATCAATAACAGGAAGTAAACATTTTCTCGCTGAAGCGTTGAAACGTTGTGGATAACAAACAAGAAATAAGTTCGAGCCCTAGCGACAGCACCACCGTGACTCACAGAAAATTAAATGCCCCGGGTGAGAATCGAACTCACGACCTTAAAATTACGAGACTTACGCGCTGCCTACTGCGCTACCGAGGCAGGGGGACGGGGGGAGACTGCTGGTCCTGGAAACTGGGTAAGCAGCGTACCCAATGTTAGACGCAGAGATACACTACTTCGTGGTTAACGCGTTCTGTTGCTACACGTGCATTGCCGGCCCAGTTGATTGCGGTGTTGCTGCAGCTTTTGCAACCATAGGCAGCACTCCCCGTCGTTCAAGTTCAGTGCCTCGGAGGCACCTGGACACAGCAACTTGTGAGGCCAGGCCGACGCCAGTCCGTAGAACATGACGCGAGCGTCCGAGTGGGGAACCGCGCGTGCTGCGTTCTCGTTTCTTCTCAAGGGAATCCCGCTATACATTCTTGTGGATCGTGCATCTCAAGCGCGCAAGTCACACGGCACCGCGGGAAAAGCAAAATGATGCATCGGCCGGGAATCGAACCCGGGCCGCCCGCGTGGCAGGCGAGCATTCTACCACTGAACCACCGATGCTCAGCTAGTTCACAGCTTCCTGCTGCTTTCCGCTGCAAACGTCTGAGGGGAAAGTGGGACTGCCGTCCAGCGCCGTCGCATCCTCTCGAGAGAATGCTACAGACGCTGAATCCTGCACTGCACTGCTTAAAAATGATCGTCTAAGTACTCTTGCGGCGCACGCACGCGACGACTCTTGCCAAAGGACGCGAAATGTGCGTAGAGACGCTGCCTGGATGAGCTCGCCTACCCCGTAACGCGCCTACAGCTACGACCACCTTCAGGCGCCGCTGACAGGCGGGAAGCAGACACAGCGCGGCTCGCGAGGCGCGGAAGGGAACTGTGCGGTGGTGGTGTAATGGTCAGCATAGTTGCCTTCCAAGCAGTTGATCCGGGTTCGATTCCCGGCCACCGCAGCAGGCTTTTACTTTTGCGTATAAGTACTTTTGCCACGCGTCCTTAAATTAATGTTTCTTTCCCCATCTTACTCGCTGCAGGCCACCCTATAGCGTGTGCGTCGATTCCCCTTGAGTCTCGACTTGTCTCGACTTTGCTCAGCTGACGCGAGAGCTGACGCTCTCCAGTCGGCCTATATCAACACGACAAGCACGAGAAACGACTGAGAGAGGCAAGGAGAGGCGAGGCGGTGGACACACAGCACGCCGCTTCATTACACGGTGGCGTCTCCCTGACTGAATCGGGCTGCAGCTGCGAAAAGAAAGGAGAAAGACAAATAGGAAGCAAAATTGCCAACAGTACCCTGTGTTCCCATGCGGTCACCCGCCCAAGCACTGACAAGGGCCAAAGTTGTTACACGTCGGCAATCGGACATTTTCTTTCGTTTTCTCTTTGCCGTATCAGAACCAGCGTATTCAACATATTGTGGCCATTGCCGAGCGAATGCTGTAGCGCTTGCCGACAAGTCGGGTTCGGATCCTCTGTCAACGTCCACGCAGGGCGATGATCTTTTGGTCATCACACTCGCCAGCTGAAATCGGCGCTGCCTTTTCGTAGTAGTAAAAGCGTACTGGCCCGTGGGGGGATCGAACCCACGACCTTCGCGTTATTAGCACGACGCTCTAACCAACTGAGCTAACGGGCCTCGACGCGGACGGTTGCTCAGCCCTACGCTGGAAACACGTGGCATGAAGCCACACGCCACTTCTAGGGTCACCGTGTGCCTGCTCCGCTCGTCCATGTTCTGCTGGCGGTCATGAAACAGTAGCTGAATTGCGAGCAGGACGGGAAACGGCAGCACGCACAGCTGAAACTTGAGACGATTCGTGTGGAAAAAATTCCGTTCCGGTACCGGGAATCGAACCCGGGCCTCCTGGGTGAAAGCCAGGTATCCTAGCCACTAGACCACACCGGAGTTCGGCGTTCGTTGGACGGATCGGATGGTCTCTCGCACATTTCGTGCCGAGTCCCACGTCGGCACCCTTCTCTCTTTGCGAGCGTCTTTGCGCATACTGACTGGCAAGGCGCGCACCTCAAAAGTCTCAGAGCAATGCATTTGGCTTCTTGCTCTACTGGGAGAAGAGGAAAAGGAAAGCTGTAAGTATCAATAACAGGAAGTAAACATTTTCTCGCTGAAGCGTTGAAACGTTGTGGATAACAAACAAGAAATAAGTTCGAGCCCTAGCGACAGCACCACCGTGACTCACAGAAAATTAAATGCCCCGGGTGAGAATCGAACTCACGACCTTAAAATTACGAGACTTACGCGCTGCCTACTGCGCTACCGAGGCAGGGGGACGGGGGGAGACTGCTGGTCCTGGAAACTGGGTAAGCAGCGTACCCAATGTTAGACGCAGAGATACACTACTTCGTGGTTAACGCGTTCTGTTGCTACACGTGCATTGCCGGCCCAGTTGATTGCGGTGTTGCTGCAGCTTTTGCAACCATAGGCAGCACTCCCCGTCGTTCAAGTTCAGTGCCTCGGAGGCACCTGGACACAGCAACTTGTGAGGCCAGGCCGACGCCAGTCCGTAGAACATGACGCGAGCGTCCGAGTGGGGAACCGCGCGTGCTGCGTTCTCGTTTCTTCTCAAGGGAATCCCGCTATACATTCTTGTGGATCGTGCATCTCAAGCGCGCAAGTCACACGGCACCGCGGGAAAAGCAAAATGATGCATCGGCCGGGAATCGAACCCGGGCCGCCCGCGTGGCAGGCGAGCATTCTACCACTGAACCACCGATGCTCAGCTAGTTCACAGCTTCCTGCTGCTTTCCGCTGCAAACGTCTGAGGGGAAAGTGGGACTGCCGTCCAGCGCCGTCGCATCCTCTCGAGAGAATGCTACAGACGCTGAATCCTGCACTGCACTGCTTAAAAATGATCGTCTAAGTACTCTTGCGGCGCACGCACGCGACGACTCTTGCCAAAGGACGCGAAATGTGCGTAGAGACGCTGCCTGGATGAGCTCGCCTACCCCGTAACGCGCCTACAGCTACGACCACCTTCAGGCGCCGCTGACAGGCGGGAAGCAGACACAGCGCGGCTCGCGAGGCGCGGAAGGGAACTGTGCGGTGGTGGTGTAATGGTCAGCATAGTTGCCTTCCAAGCAGTTGATCCGGGTTCGATTCCCGGCCACCGCAGCAGGCTTTTACTTTTGCGTATAAGTACTTTTGCCACGCGTCCTTAAATTAATGTTTCTTTCCCCATCTTACTCGCTGCAGGCCACCCTATAGCGTGTGCGTCGATTCCCCTTGAGTCTCGACTTGTCTCGACTTTGCTCAGCTGACGCGAGAGCTGACGCTCTCCAGTCGGCCTATATCAACACGACAAGCACGAGAAACGACTGAGAGAGGCAAGGAGAGGCGAGGCGGTGGACACACAGCACGCCGCTTCATTACACGGTGGCGTCTCCCTGACTGAATCGGGCTGCAGCTGCGAAAAGAAAGGAGAAAGACAAATAGGAAGCAAAATTGCCAACAGTACCCTGTGTTCCCATGCGGTCACCCGCCCAAGCACTGACAAGGGCCAAAGTTGTTACACGTCGGCAATCGGACATTTTCTTTCGTTTTCTCTTTGCCGTATCAGAACCAGCGTATTCAACATATTGTGGCCATTGCCGAGCGAATGCTGTAGCGCTTGCCGACAAGTCGGGTTCGGATCCTCTGTCAACGTCCACGCAGGGCGATGATCTTTTGGTCATCACACTCGCCAGCTGAAATCGGCGCTGCCTTTTCGTAGTAGTAAAAGCGTACTGGCCCGTGGGGGGATCGAACCCACGACCTTCGCGTTATTAGCACGACGCTCTAACCAACTGAGCTAACGGGCCTCGACGCGGACGGTTGCTCAGCCCTACGCTGGAAACACGTGGCATGAAGCCACACGCCACTTCTAGGGTCACCGTGTGCCTGCTCCGCTCGTCCATGTTCTGCTGGCGGTCATGAAACAGTAGCTGAATTGCGAGCAGGACGGGAAACGGCAGCACGCACAGCTGAAACTTGAGACGATTCGTGTGGAAAAAATTCCGTTCCGGTACCGGGAATCGAACCCGGGCCTCCTGGGTGAAAGCCAGGTATCCTAGCCACTAGACCACACCGGAGTTCGGCGTTCGTTGGACGGATCGGATGGTCTCTCGCACATTTCGTGCCGAGTCCCACGTCGGCACCCTTCTCTCTTTGCGAGCGTCTTTGCGCATACTGACTGGCAAGGCGCGCACCTCAAAAGTCTCAGAGCAATGCATTTGGCTTCTTGCTCTACTGGGAGAAGAGGAAAAGGAAAGCTGTAAGTATCAATAACAGGAAGTAAACATTTTCTCGCTGAAGCGTTGAAACGTTGTGGATAACAAACAAGAAATAAGTTCGAGCCCTAGCGACAGCACCACCGTGACTCACAGAAAATTAAATGCCCCGGGTGAGAATCGAACTCACGACCTTAAAATTACGAGACTTACGCGCTGCCTACTGCGCTACCGAGGCAGGGGGACGGGGGGAGACTGCTGGTCCTGGAAACTGGGTAAGCAGCGTACCCAATGTTAGACGCAGAGATACACTACTTCGTGGTTAACGCGTTCTGTTGCTACACGTGCATTGCCGGCCCAGTTGATTGCGGTGTTGCTGCAGCTTTTGCAACCATAGGCAGCACTCCCCGTCGTTCAAGTTCAGTGCCTCGGAGGCACCTGGACACAGCAACTTGTGAGGCCAGGCCGACGCCAGTCCGTAGAACATGACGCGAGCGTCCGAGTGGGGAACCGCGCGTGCTGCGTTCTCGTTTCTTCTCAAGGGAATCCCGCTATACATTCTTGTGGATCGTGCATCTCAAGCGCGCAAGTCACACGGCACCGCGGGAAAAGCAAAATGATGCATCGGCCGGGAATCGAACCCGGGCCGCCCGCGTGGCAGGCGAGCATTCTACCACTGAACCACCGATGCTCAGCTAGTTCACAGCTTCCTGCTGCTTTCCGCTGCAAACGTCTGAGGGGAAAGTGGGACTGCCGTCCAGCGCCGTCGCATCCTCTCGAGAGAATGCTACAGACGCTGAATCCTGCACTGCACTGCTTAAAAATGATCGTCTAAGTACTCTTGCGGCGCACGCACGCGACGACTCTTGCCAAAGGACGCGAAATGTGCGTAGAGACGCTGCCTGGATGAGCTCGCCTACCCCGTAACGCGCCTACAGCTACGACCACCTTCAGGCGCCGCTGACAGGCGGGAAGCAGACACAGCGCGGCTCGCGAGGCGCGGAAGGGAACTGTGCGGTGGTGGTGTAATGGTCAGCATAGTTGCCTTCCAAGCAGTTGATCCGGGTTCGATTCCCGGCCACCGCAGCAGGCTTTTACTTTTGCGTATAAGTACTTTTGCCACGCGTCCTTAAATTAATGTTTCTTTCCCCATCTTACTCGCTGCAGGCCACCCTATAGCGTGTGCGTCGATTCCCCTTGAGTCTCGACTTGTCTCGACTTTGCTCAGCTGACGCGAGAGCTGACGCTCTCCAGTCGGCCTATATCAACACGACAAGCACGAGAAACGACTGAGAGAGGCAAGGAGAGGCGAGGCGGTGGACACACAGCACGCCGCTTCATTACACGGTGGCGTCTCCCTGACTGAATCGGGCTGCAGCTGCGAAAAGAAAGGAGAAAGACAAATAGGAAGCAAAATTGCCAACAGTACCCTGTGTTCCCATGCGGTCACCCGCCCAAGCACTGACAAGGGCCAAAGTTGTTACACGTCGGCAATCGGACATTTTCTTTCGTTTTCTCTTTGCCGTATCAGAACCAGCGTATTCAACATATTGTGGCCATTGCCGAGCGAATGCTGTAGCGCTTGCCGACAAGTCGGGTTCGGATCCTCTGTCAACGTCCACGCAGGGCGATGATCTTTTGGTCATCACACTCGCCAGCTGAAATCGGCGCTGCCTTTTCGTAGTAGTAAAAGCGTACTGGCCCGTGGGGGGATCGAACCCACGACCTTCGCGTTATTAGCACGACGCTCTAACCAACTGAGCTAACGGGCCTCGACGCGGACGGTTGCTCAGCCCTACGCTGGAAACACGTGGCATGAAGCCACACGCCACTTCTAGGGTCACCGTGTGCCTGCTCCGCTCGTCCATGTTCTGCTGGCGGTCATGAAACAGTAGCTGAATTGCGAGCAGGACGGGAAACGGCAGCACGCACAGCTGAAACTTGAGACGATTCGTGTGGAAAAAATTCCGTTCCGGTACCGGGAATCGAACCCGGGCCTCCTGGGTGAAAGCCAGGTATCCTAGCCACTAGACCACACCGGAGTTCGGCGTTCGTTGGACGGATCGGATGGTCTCTCGCACATTTCGTGCCGAGTCCCACGTCGGCACCCTTCTCTCTTTGCGAGCGTCTTTGCGCATACTGACTGGCAAGGCGCGCACCTCAAAAGTCTCAGAGCAATGCATTTGGCTTCTTGCTCTACTGGGAGAAGAGGAAAAGGAAAAAGCTGTAAGTATCAATAACAGGAAGTAAACATTTTCTCGCTGAAGCGTTGAAACGTTGTGGATAACAAACAAGAAATAAGTTCGAGCCCTAGCGACAGCACCACCGTGACTCACAGAAAATTAAATGCCCCGGGTGAGAATCGAACTCACGACCTTAAAATTACGAGACTTACGCGCTGCCTACTGCGCTACCGAGGCAGGGGGACGGGGGGGAGACTGCTGGTCCTGGAAACTGGGTAAGCAGCGTACCCAATGTTAGACGCAGAGATACACTACTTCGTGGTTAACGCGTTCTGTTGCTACACGTGCATTGCCGGCCCAGTTGATTGCGGTGTTGCTGCAGCTTTTGCAACCATAGGCAGCACTCCCCGTCGTTCAAGTTCAGGTGCCTCGGAGGCACCTGGACACAGCAACTTGTGAGGCCAGGCGACGCCAGTCCGTAGAACATGACGCGAGCGTCCGAGTGGGGAACCGCGCGTGCTGCGTTCTCGTTTCTTCTCAAGGGAATCCCGCTATACATTCTTGTGGATCGTGCATCTCAAGCGCGCAAGTCACACGGCACCGCGGGAAAAGCAAAATGATGCATCGGCCGGAATCGAACCCGGGCCGCCCGCGTGGCAGGCGAGCATTCTACCACTGAACCACCGATGCTCAGCTAGTTCACAGCTTCCTGCTGCTTTCCGCTGCAAACGTCTGAGGGGAAAGTGGGACTGCCGTCCAGCGCCGTCGCATCCTCTCGAGAGAATGCTACAGACGCTGAATCCTGCACTGCACTGCTTAAAAATGATCGTCTAAGTACTCTTGCGGCGCACGCACGCGACGACTCTTGCCAAAGGACGCGAAATGTGCGTAGAGACGCTGCCTGGATGAGCTCGCCTACCCCGTAACGCGCCTACAGCTACGACCACCTTCAGGCGCCGCTGACAGGCGGGAAGCAGACACAGCGCGGCTCGCGAGGCGCGGAAGGGAACTGTGCGGTGGTGGTGTAATGGTCAGCATAGTTGCCTTCCAAGCAGTTGATCCGGGTTCGATTCCCGGCACCGCAGCAGGCTTTTACTTTTGCGTATAAGTACTTTTGCCACGCGTCCTTAAATTAATGTTTCTTTCCCCATCTTACTCGCTGCAGGCCACCCTATAGCGTGTGCGTCGATTCCCCTTGAGTCTCGACTTGTCTCGACTTTGCTCAGCTGACGCGAGAGCTGACGCTCTCCAGTCGGCCTATATCAACACGACAAGCACGAGAAACGACTGAGAGAGGCAAGGAGAGGCGAGGCGGTGGACACACAGCACGCCGCTTCATTACACGGTGGCGTCTCCCTGACTGAATCGGGCTGCAGCTGCGAAAAGAAAGGAGAAAGACAAATAGGAAGCAAAATTGCCAACAGTACCCTGTGTTCCCATGCGGTCACCCGCCCAAGCACTGACAAGGGCCAAAGTTGTTACACGTCGGCAATCGGACATTTTCTTTCGTTTTCTCTTTGCCGTATCAGAACCAGCGTATTCAACATATTGTGGCCATTGCCGAGCGAATGCTGTAGCGCTTGCCGACAAGTCGGGTTCGGATCCTCTGTCAACGTCCACGCAGGGCGATGATCTTTTGGTCATCACACTCGCCAGCTGAAATCGGCGCTGCCTTTTCGTAGTAGTAAAAGCGTACTGGCCCGTGGGGGGATCGAACCCACGACCTTCGCGTTATTAGCACGACGCTCTAACCAACTGAGCTAACGGGCCTCGACGCGGACGGTTGCTCAGCCCTACGCTGGAAACACGTGGCATGAAGCCACACGCCACTTCTAGGGTCACCGTGTGCCTGCTCCGCTCGTCCATGTTCTGCTGGCGGTCATGAAACAGTAGCTGAATTGCGAGCAGGACGGGAACCGGCAGCACGCACAGCTGAAACTTGAGACGATTCGTGTGGAAAAAAATTCCGTTCCGGTACCGGGAATCGAACCCGGGCCTCCTGGGTGAAAGCCAGGTATCCTAGCCACTAGACCACACCGGAGTTCGGCGTTCGTTGGACGGATCGGATGGTCTCTCGCACATTTCGTGCCGAGTCCCACGTCGGCACCCTTCTCTCTTTGCGAGCGTCTTTGCGCATACTGACTGGCAAGGCGCGCACCTCAAAAGTCTCAGAGCAATGCATTTGGCTTCTTGCTCTACTGGGAGAAGAGGAAAAGGAAAGCTGTAAGTATCAATAACAGGAAAGTAAAACATTTTCTCGCTGAAGCGTTGAAACGTTGTGGATAACAAACAAGAAATAAGTTCGAGCCCTAGCGACAGCACCACCGTGACTCACAGAAAATTAAATGCCCCGGGTGAGAATCGAACTCACGACCTTAAAATTACGAGACTTACGCGCTGCCTACTGCGCTACCGAGGCAGGGGACGGGGGGAGACTGCTGGTCCTGGGAAACTGGGTAAGCAGCGTACCCAATGTTAGACGCAGAGATACACTACTTCGTGGTTAACGCGTTCTGTTGCTACACGTGCATTGCCGGCCCAGTTGATTGCGGTGTTGCTGCAGCTTTTGCAACCATAGGCAGCACTCCCCGTCGTTCAAGTTCAGTGCCTCGGAGGCACCTGGACACAGCAACTTGTGAGGCCAGGCCGACGCCAGTCCGTAGAACATGACGCGAGCGTCCGAGTGGGGAACCGCGCGTGCTGCGTTCTCGTTTCTTCTCAAGGGAATCCCCGCTATACATTCTTGTGGATCGTGCATCTCAAGCGCGCAAGTCACACGGCACCGCGGGGAAAAGCAAAATGATGCATCGGCCGGGAATCGAAACCCGGGCCGCCCGCGTGGCAGGCGAGCATTCTACCACTGAACCACCGATGCTCAGCTAGTTCACAGCTTCCTGCTGCTTTCCGCTGCAAACGTCTGAGGGGAAAGTGGGGACTGCCGTCCAGCGCCGTCGCATCCTCTCGAGAGAATGCTACAGACGCTGAATCCTGCACTGCACTGCTTAAAAATGATCGTCTAAGTACTCTTGCGGCGCACGCACGCGACGACTCTTGCCAAAGGACGCGAAATGTGCGTAGAGACGCTGCCTGGATGAGCTCGCCTACCCCGTAACGCGCCTTACAGCTACGACCACCTTCAGGCGCCGCTGACAGGCGGGAAGCAGACACAGCGCGGCTCGCGAGGCGCGGAAGGGAACTGTGGCGGTGGTGGTGTAATGGTCAGCATAGTTGCCTTCCAAGCAGTTGATCCGGGTTCGATTCCCGGCCACCGCAGCAGGCTTTTACTTTTGCGTATAAGTACTTTTTGCCACGCGTCCTTAAATTAATGTTTCTTTCCCCATCTTACTCGCTGCAGGCCACCTATAGCGTGTGCGTCGATTCCCCTTGAGTCTCGACTTGTCTCGACTTTGCTCAGCTGACGCGAGAGCTGACGCTCTCCAGTCGGCCTATATCAACACGACAAGCACGAGAAACGACTGAGAGAGGCAAGGAGAGGCGAGGCGGTGGACACACAGCACGCCGCTTCATTACACCGGTGGCGTCTCCCTGACTGAATCGGGCTGCAGCTGCGAAAAGAAAGGAGAAAGACAAATAGGAAGCAAAATTGCCAACAGTACCCTGTGTTCCCATGCGGTCACCCGCCCAAGCACTGACAAGGGCCAAAGTTGTTACACGTCGGCAATCGGACATTTTCTTTCGTTTTCTCTTTGCCGTATCAGAACCAGCGTATTCAACATATTGTGGCCATTGCCGAGCGAATGCTGTAGCGCTTGCCGACAAGTCGGGTTCGGATCCTCTGTCAACGTCCACGCAGGGCGATGATCTTTTGGTCATCACACTCGCCAGCTGAAATCGGCGCTGCCTTTTCGTAGTAGTAAAAGCGTACTGGCCCGTGGGGGGATCGAACCCACGACCTTCGCGTTATTAGCACGACGCTCTAACCAACTGAGCTAACGGGCCTCGACGCGGACGGTTGCTCAGCCCTACGCTGGAAACACGTGGCATGAAGCCACACGCCACTTCTAGGGTCACCGTGTGCCTGCTCCGCTCGTCCATGTTCTGCTGGCGGTCCATGAAACAGTAGCTGAATTGCGAGCAGGACGGGAAACGGCAGCACGCACAGCTGAAACTTGAGACGATTCGTGTGGAAAAAATTCCCGTTCCGGTACCGGGAATCGAACCCGGGCCTCCTGGGTGAAAGCCAGGTATCCTAGCCACTAGACCACACCGGAGTTCGGCGTTCGTTGGACGGATCGGATGGTCTCTCGCACATTTCGTGCCGAGTCCCACGTCGGCACCCTTCTCTCTTTGCGAGCGTCTTGCGCATACTGACTGGCAAGGCGCGCACCTCAAAAGTCTCAGAGCAATGCATT
>NW_026046597.1:0-5000 GCF_023864275.1 Schistocerca cancellata
TCAAATTGCAGCAGTTTTTTACGTCTCATACGTTGAAGCAGAGGAGCTACGTGTTTTCTCGACACTCACTGGGCGATTGGAAAATTCACAAGCGTCTCGAATGCAATGTTTCCCACGTATTCGCTCATTTCACGGTTCCGTTGGAGATGCTCTTCACCTCTTGACACAAAAATGAAACGCAGTCGGTAGGACTCGAACCTACGCTCCCAGAGGGAATCTGATTTCTAGTCAGACGCCTTAACCACTCGGCCACGACTGCCGGTCGCATTAGCCTCTGTCGACAAGTGAAAACGGCTCCTTTTAAAGCAACCTGACGGCAGAAAACGACATGGCCTCACTCGTTTCAGTAGTGCTTCCGTGGCCAGCACAGTAGCCGTTACGACAGTGTATTAATTTTCGCCCGGACAGGGGCTTGAACGCGGGACCTTTTGGTTGAAGGCATAGTGCTCTGCCGACTCAGCTACCCTGTCCGCCTGCCAAGGATTATGGTACAGCTGCAATGTGTGGCAGTGATTCGCGTGTCGTAATTACTGGCTTGTGGCTCCAATGGCGACTTCACCGACTTCCCACTGACGCACCGCTGACGCTAGTTTTCTCTCGTCTTAAACGATGGACGTACTTTCAAGCAGCTGCGAGATCTTACGAAAAGAAACGCTGCACCACTGCTTGTGCCGCACTCGAATGACTCAATTGCGATTCTTAAAAAGAAATGAATGCTCGCTCTGTCCAACACTTTCAAGCACGTCTGCGTACTCACGAACACGGCGACGGCGCGAGAAAATGACGGGGGTGCGCTCGTGGGGCCTGCGACGGTTTTCTGTATTACTAGCTTCCGTGCGAGGTGAACCGATAGCCACAGGAAGCAGAGGCCGCCGCGAAAATCAGTATTCTTAAACATGCGTGCGAAAATTTGTGCTCGTTTGTACGCAAAATCGCACGCAGCCGGTAGGATTCGAACCTACGCTCCCAGAGGGAATCTGATTTCGAGTCAGACGCCTTAACCACTCGGCCACGACTGCCGGTGGCGCCAGCTCCTCCCGACACATGCAACTGCTGCCGTTTAGAGCACTGCAGTGCCAGGAAACGGCACAGCTGCATTCTTTTCCGTCGTGCTTTCACCGCTACTAGGCGAGCCGCTACCAAAGTATTAAAATTTCCGCCCGGACAGGGGCTTGAACCCTGGACCCTCACGTCAAATGCCTTATGCTCTACCGACTGCGCTATCCGGGCTCACCTCACGTTACTACACCTCCCACTATGCTACGGACACATTGCCTCTTGTCCTTTACTGTTGGGCAATCGTTGCATGGAGCTGTTACTAATTAAGCGTCCTCTAAAATGCTGTCTACAAACGCATCACGCTAGGCTCGTAACAGACTATCGAAGAAAAACTGACACACGATGTAAAATCAAATTGCAGCAGTTTTTACGTCTCATACGTTGAAGCAGAGGAGCTACGTGTTTTTCTCGACACTCACTGGGCGATTGGAAAATTCACAAGCGTCTCGAATGCAATGTTTCCCACGTATTCGCTCATTTCACGGTTCCGTTGGAGATGCTCTTCACCTCTTGACACAAAAATGAAACGCAGTCGGTAGGACTCGAACCTACGCTCCCAGAGGGAATCTGATTTCTAGTCAGACGCCTTAACCACTCGGCCACGACTGCCGGTCGCATTAGCCTCTGTCGACAAGTGAAAACGGCTCCTTTTAAAGCAACCTGACGGCAGAAAAACGACATGGCCTCACTCGTTTCAGTAGTGCTTCCGTGGCCAGCACAGTAGCCGTTACGACAGTGTATTAATTTTCGCCCGGACAGGGGCTTGAACGCGGGACCTTTTGGTTGAAGGCATAGTGCTCTGCCGACTCAGCTACCCTGTCCGCCTGCCAAGGATTATGGTACAGCTGCAATGTGTGGCAGTGATTCGCGTGTCGTAATTACTGGCTTGTGGCTCCAATGGCGACTTCACCGACTTCCCACTGACGCACCGCTGACGCTAGTTTTCTCTCGTCTTAAACGATGGACGTACTTTCAAGCAGCTGCGAGATCTTACGAAAAGAAACGCTGCACCACTGCTTGTGCCGCACTCGAATGACTCAATTGCGATTCTTAAAAAGAAATGAATGCTCGCTCTGTCCAACACTTTCAAGCACGTCTGCGTACTCACGAACACGGCGACGGGCGCGAGAAAATGACGGGGGTGCGCTCGTGGGCCTGCGACGGTTTTCTGTATTACTAGCTTCCGTGCGAGGTGAACCGATAGCCACAGGAAGCAGAGGCCGCCGCGAAAATCAGTATTCTTAAACATGCGTGCGAAAATTTGTGCTCGTTTGTACGCAAAATCGCACGCAGCCGGTAGGATTCGAACCTACGCTCCCAGAGGGAATCTGATTTCGAGTCAGACGCCTTAACCACTCGGCCACGACTGCCGGTGGCGCCAGCTCCTCCCGACACATGCAACTGCTGCCGTTTAGAGCACTGCAGTGCCAGGAAACGGCACAGCTGCATTCTTTTCCGTCGTGCTTTCACCGCTACTAGGCGAGCCGCTACCAAAGTATTAAAATTTCCGCCCGGACAGGGGCTTGAACCCTGGACCCTCACGTCAAATGCCTTATGCTCTACCGACTGCGCTATCCGGGCTCACCTCACGTTTACTACACCTCCCACTATGCTACGGACACATTGCCTCTTGTCCTTTACTGTTGGGCAATCGTTGCATGGAGCTGTTTACTAATTAAGCGTCCTCTAAAATGCTGTCTACAAACGCATCACGCTAGGCTCGTAACAGACTATCGAAGAAAACTGACACACGATGTAAAATCAAATTGCAGCAGTTTTTACGTCTCATACGTTGAAGCAGAGGAGCTACGTGTTTTCTCGACACTCACTGGGCGATTGGAAAATTCACAAGCGTCTCGAATGCAATGTTTCCCACGTATTCGCTCATTTCACGGTTCCGTTGGAGATGCTCTTCACCTCTTGACACAAAAATGAAACGCAGTCGGTAGGACTCGAACCTACGCTCCCAGAGGGAATCTGATTTCTAGTCAGACGCCTTAACCACTCGGCCACGACTGCCGGTCGCATTAGCCTCTGTCGACAAGTGAAAACGGCTCCTTTTAAAGCAACCTGACGGCAGAAAACGACATGGCCTCACTCGTTTCAGTAGTGCTTCCGTGGCCAGCACAGTAGCCGTTACGACAGTGTATTAATTTTCGCCCGGACAGGGGCTTGAACGCGGGACCTTTTGGTTGAAGGCATAGTGCTCTGCCGACTCAGCTACCCTGTCCGCCTGCCAAGGATTATGGTACAGCTGCAATGTGTGGCAGTGATTCGCGTGTCGTAATTACTGGCTTGTGGCTCCAATGGCGACTTCACCGACTTCCCACTGACGCACCGCTGACGCTAGTTTTCTCTCGTCTTAAACGATGGACGTACTTTCAAGCAGCTGCGAGATCTTACGAAAAGAAACGCTGCACCACTGCTTGTGCCGCACTCGAATGACTCAATTGCGATTCTTAAAAAGAAATGAATGCTCGCTCTGTCCAACACTTTCAAGCACGTCTGCGTACTCACGAACACGGCGACGGCGCGAGAAAATGACGGGGGTGCGCTCGTGGGCCTGCGACGGTTTTCTGTATTACTAGCTTCCGTGCGAGGTGAACCGATAGCCACAGGAAGCAGAGGGCCGCCGCGAAAAATCAGTATTCTTAAAACATGCGTGCGAAAATTTGTGCTCGTTTGTACGCAAAATCGCACGCAGCCGGTAGGATTCGAACCTACGCTCCCAGAGGGAATCTGATTTCGAGTCAGACGCCTTAACCACTCGGCCACGACTGCCGGTGGCGCCAGCTCCTCCCGACACATGCAACTGCTGCCGTTTAGAGCACTGCAGTGCCAGGAAACGGCACAGCTGCATTCTTTTCCGTCGTGCTTTCACCGCTACTAGGCGAGCCGCTACCAAAGTATTAAAATTTCCGCCCGGACAGGGGCTTGAACCCTGGACCCTCACGTCAAATGCCTTATGCTCTACCGACTGAGCTATCCGGGCTCACCTCACGTTACTACACCTCCCACTATGCTACGGACACATTGCCTCTTGTCCTTTACTGTTGGGCAATCGTTGCATGGAGCTGTTACTAATTAAGCGTCCTCTAAAATGCTGTCTACAAACGCATCACGCTAGGCTCGTAACAGACTATCGAAGAAAACTGACACACGATGTAAAATCAAATTGCAGCAGTTTTTACGTCTCATACGTTGAAGCAGAGGAGCTACGTGTTTTCTCGACACTCACTGGGCGATTGGAAAATTCACAAGCGTCTCGAATGCAATGTTTCCCACGTATTCGCTCATTTCACGGTTCCGTTGGAGATGCTCTTCACCTCTTGACACAAAAAATGAAACGCAGTCGGTAGGACTCGAACCTACGCTCCCAGAGGGAATCTGATTTCTAGTCAGACGCCTTAACCACTCGGCCACGACTGCCGGTCGCATAAGTGTCTGTCGACAAGTGAAAACGGCTCCTTTTAAAGCAACCTGACGGCAGAAAACGACATGGCCTCACTCGTTTCAGTAGTGCTTCCGTGGCCAGCACAGTAGCCGTTACGACAGTGTATTAATTTTCTCCCGGACAGGGGCTTGAACGCGGGACCTTTTGGTTGAAGGCATAGTGCTCTGCCGACTCAGCTACCCTGTCCGCCTGCCAAGGATTATGGTACAGCTGCAATGTGTGGCAGTGATTCGCGTGTCGTAATTACTGGCTTGTGGCTCCAATGGCGACTTCACCGACTTCCCTCTGACGCACCGCTGACGCTAGTTTTCTCTCGTCTTAAACGATGGGACGTACTTTCAAGCAGCTGCGAGATCTTACGAAAAGAAACGCTGCACCACTGCTTGTGCCGCACTCGAATGACTCAATTGCGATTCTTAAAAAGAAATGAATGCTCGCTCTGTCCAACACTTTCAAGCACGTCTGCGTACTCACGAACACGGCGACG